>NW_006239015.1:322911-328565 GCF_000226075.1 Solanum tuberosum | reverse complement strand
TTTTTTCATCCTGGACAATTTACAACCTAATTGTAAATTATATTGTCTTAACAAGCGTGGATTAAGTATTTTTAAAGATGTATGAAGTTGTATACAATCTGTATAAATACTGGAATAAACGAATCTTACAATTTAAAACAGAGATCATTAAATGTTGCACCAACATCAATTACAGTTTTTTTTTTTTTTTTTTTTTGAAAATGGATAAAATAAGACTTTTTAATTAATTTTAACAGATTAGAGTGAATTAAGGAAAACAAATATTCCTAATTAGGTTGAATCTCCTAAATTTATGCTTAATTAATAATTATCATCAATCAATTCAAATTTAATTAATACATCTATTTCCATTTTTTCAGTTTTTTTCTTTATTATTTCTAATTCCGTTTTTTTTTTAATTTCCGTTTATCTTTTTTTTTTTTAAAAGTTTTTTCCAATTAATTAAAACATTTCTTTTTTTTTTGTAATTTTGTTATAACCTGAAATTTTTAATGCTATAGCGTGAAAGTCTAAATCTACTGCTATAGCTTGAAAATAGTACTATAATATATGTCATATATGAAATTTACACTCCATATTATTACTATAGATGATAAATATATTTTTAATATAGTATATCTATGTAAGTTTCACAATTAATATTGCATGAACAAGGGATATTGTTTGGGTTTAATTCATAATAGCCAGGGCGGACCTACATGTAAAGGTGGGGGTGCATGTGCATCCGTTAACTTCGAAAAAATCACGTGTATATATATCTATCTTGAGAAACTAATATAAAAAGAAATATTAGAAAAGTGCACCCATAATGAACATTGAACTTCCCTTAATCTGCTGGCAGAAGTGAGGAAATATGTCTTTGCAGACCCAGGTTCGATCCTGGTCAACAACTCTTTTTTTAAACTCTTTTTATTACAAAGTCAAGTGTCCATTAAGCATTGAAAATTTTGCTTCGCTTATGCTTAAATATTATTGGTGCACTTATACTCTTCAAATCCTGGGTTCGCCTCTGATAATAGCTTAACTTATAGTTCATGGTATGTAATTGCCTTTTTTTCTTTGTTGGAATTTTTCCTTTCTGGTTTTAGTTGGGTTTCTTTTTAATTCGGGCACAGTTTATAGTGATTAATCAGGAGTGCCTTATATATGGTATTCCCTCTATTTCAATTTATCCCGCACATGACACACTATTATTTCTATATTCCATTTTATAAAGAATATCCCATTTTTATAAATAAAAATTTAACTTAAAATTTTCTTTTTATCCTTAATGATGTGATTTATGCCTACACAAATGATCTAGGAGTAATAAACCATAAATTTTCAAACTCTTCATTTCTTAAATTTTATATTCAATTAAATGATGTAACATAAATCGAGACGAATAAAGTATATATATGGGTTCAATTTTTTTCATTGGTGATGGCAGAGATCACATCTCCTTACTAAAACTATTTGCAGTCTTACCAACAAGTCTTACCAACTTATATTTACTATGACTAGCTTCAATAAAAAGAAATTTCAACTCCACTTATAACTTTTGGTGACGTGGCAGAGGGGTTTATTAACTTTTACGCACATAATTTGGAAATTATGCTAAAGTAAGGGTAGCTTGTGGAACTTTAAACATTTTCTTGATCAGTTTAATTAAGTATAAACTATATTAGTTTTTCTAATTATTGATAAAATTTCTCATCTCAATAATAGATATGCAATTAGTTTGAACAGAAAGTGAACAGGGATGTGAGAGTTCCGTCCTTCACTGGTGAAGGATTAAATCCCATTCACCCCTCCCTAAAAAAAAATAAGAAAAGTAAAAGGAAGTGAACTCGTGAATTTTTCTTCAACTAAGGCTACTACTTAAAAATAATTTTTATTTCCCCTAAATCTTGATAAAACAATCTATCACTGTGATCAACAAAATTATAGAACGTGAGAATACATAGGTTTAAAGATAGTGTGTTAGTTGTGTAATAAATATCTTAATGGAATATTTCCTGATGAAGGCTAAAAATATTTGATAATCTTGCAAATGAAATTCTATTTAGTTAGGGAAAACTCATTTAATAGTTGAGCCCCATTGTCCCAACTAAAATTTCATAAATGTTCTTTTTGCATGCATGGTCCTATAAATTTGGTCCCTTTTAACGTTATTTTACATACTCAACATAGAGATTTGAAAGAATTATAACAACTAGTATTATGGCTATCATATCAGGGAAGTGGCTATTTGTAGTTTCAGTTTTAGTAGTTAGCTCATTCTTAGAGCTCACTAATGGAGATCAACTCACTGATGAATATTCATCTCATGATCCAACTCTTCGTGAGTCTTTAAGATTTGGGATTCCAAGAATTAAACCTAGACCTAAGGCTCAACATGGACATCGTCGTCCCCTTAGTCCTCGGCCTAAGAGGCCACCTTCTCCGCCACCAGTTCAGACTCAACATCGTCCCCCTAGTCCTCGGACTAAGAGGCCACCACGTTCTCCTCCACTTCTTCCGCCACCAGTTCAACCTCGACATCGTCCCCCTAGTCCTCGAACTAAGAGGCCACCCCGTTCTCCTCCACTTCTTCCGCCACCAGTTCAACCTCAACATCGTCCCCCTAGTCCTCGGACTAAGAGGCCACCCCGTTCTCCTCCAGTTTTTCCGCCACCAGTTCAACCTCAACATCGTCCCCCTAGTCCTCGGACTAAGAGGCCACCCCGTTCTCCTCCAGTTTTTCCGCCACCAGTTCAACCTCAACATCGTCCCCCTAGTCCTCGGACTAAGAGGCCACCCCGTTCTCCTCCAGTTTTTCCGCCACCAGTTCAACCTCAACATCGTCCCCCTAGTCCTCGGACTAAGAGGCCACCCCGTTCTCCTCCAGTTTTTCCGCCACCAGTTCAACCTCAACATCGTCCCCCTAGTCCTCGGACTAAGAGGCCACCACGTTCTCCTCCACTTCTTCCGCCACCAGTTCAACCTCGACATCGTCCCCCTAGTCCTCGAACTAAGAGGCCACCCCGTTCTCCTCCACTTCTTCCGCCACCAGTTCAACCTCAACATCGTCCCCCTAGTCCTCGGACTAAGAGGCCACCAGTACTTCCGCCAGTTGAGGAGCCACCAGTACTTCCGCCACTAGGTCAGGATCCACCAGTTGAGGAGCCACCGGTTATTCCGCCACCAGGTATTCTGCCACCAGGTGAGGAGCCATCGATACTTCCACCACCAATTGAGGAGCCACCAGTGCTTCCGCCACTAGGTGATGAGCCACCAGTTGAGGAACCACCAGTGATTCCGCCACCAGGTGATGAGCCACCAGTTGAGGAGCCACCAGTACTTCCGCCACCAGTTGAGGAGACACCAGTGCTTCCGCCACTAGGTGAAGATCCACCAGTTGAGGAGCCACCAGTGATTTCGCCACCAGGTGATGAGCCACCAGTACTTCCGCCACCAGTTGAGGAGCCACCAATGCTTCCGCCACTAGGTGAGGAGCCACCAGTTGAGGAACCACCGGTGATTCCGCCACCAGGTGAGGAGCCACCAATACTTCCGCCACCAGTTGAGGAGACACCAGTGCTTACGCCACTAGGTGAAGAGCCACCAGTGCTTCCGCCACTAGGTGAGGAGCCACCAGTGATTCCGCCACCAGTACTTCCGCCACCAATTGAGGAGCCACCAGTACTTCCGCCACCAGTTGAAGAGACACCAGTGCTTCCGCCACTAGGTGAAGAGCCACCAGTTATTCCGCCACCAGGTGAGGAGCCACCAGTGATTCCACCACCAGGTGAGAAGCAACCAGCACTTCCTCCACCAGGTGATGAGCTACCATTGCTTTCCACCATGTCGCTGCGAATACAGTGACGGCTACGCACCGTCTCCATCACCATCACCAGGTGTGTGATAATCAGCCATGAGATATGCTGATACCAGAAATTTAGTAGTAATATGTTGAGAAATGAATATAAAGTTAAGTATCGTGTACTAATACAATAAATATAATGGTTCTAGATTTTCAATCTTCTAATAATCTCTTATTTATCTTGGATTTATGATGAAATAACGTCATTATACTATAGAAAACATATAAACAAATATAAGAATAATCGGACCTACAATCGGAGTTATACCACCAATTATATCATACTTCTTAATTAACTATATAAATACATATAGCCAACCGATTTTTATTTTTCTTAAAGCCGTCTTGGGGTGATTGAGGGTTTGACAATGATCCCTATCTGTAAATTAAAATCCAAAAGGTAACTACATTTACGATGGAGACATAAATCATAACCTCCTAAAAAATATTATATCTTCACAATTTGAGACTCTATTGTTAAAGCAGAATGTGTATGATCTGCTTGTTGAGCAAAGATTATCCTCTTCTTAACAATTAGGATAAAAGAAGAGTAGATTTAATTATAGCTAGGGACAGAGTAATATAATTTTTTTGTCGTATCCTAAAACTAGCAACCTGATTTATGTCCTCTAGCTTGCTCAGGGAGGTTGGTAGGTTGTGATACCATTTGGTTCTGTTCATCATGGAGCCAGTCTTTGCGACTTCATTTGCCTCCCAAAAAAAAAATGTATGAGTTAAAAAATTGAAGAAAGATACATGGACATGAGTCATGACAATGGGGTTTGACACAATTTTATAAAAATTTAATGTAGGGCGGAGCGTTTGAAATTCGGATGAGTCCAATTGTCTAAAATGAAACACATTTCGTTTGAAGTAAACCAAATCAGAGTTTTTTCGTTGCAAATACTGTTGTTAAAATGATAGTACTACGATCTTTCGCAAATTAAGGCAATCAAATGGCTTCATGAAAAATGGTATTATTTATACAGTAATAATTCTATTCTTACCTAAGCTAATAGATCAAATATCTTATCAATCTCTTTTAACTCAGATTAATATGTAATAAGAGCCTCATAATCTCAATGTCCAAGTCAAACAATTAATTCATCTTCTTACTGAATTCAATGAAACTAAAAACTAACACTAATCGCCCAAATGCCCCTATTTTTGGACGTCGACATTTAATTTTTGACTCTTTAAGTTTTAAATTTTCCTTCAACGTTTTAAATAATAAATAATTGGTTGAAAATATATACATAAATTTCCATTTTCAAATAATAGTATCTCATAGATTACATAATATTAATAAAATGTATGACAAGTTAAGTCTCGTACAAACTAAAAAATAACTTTTTGGTGCAGAAGATGATTTGCGCCATGGCATCTTACCAAATTAAACTTTTACAAATTCTTCTTGTAAGTATTTTCTTAAATATAAATTCCATAAATTCGTAAAAATATCTCAACAAATATTGACTTCACTAATAACATTCGTGTGTTTTATCACCGGTTGAAAATCTTCTCATTTACCTGAGAACACTTACTTAATGGAGTAACAATTAGGGTCAGTTGGTGTGAGGGATAAAATAAAGAGGAAATTACGCGGTTAATCAAACTTATACTACTTAACTACTCATCATAGTTATAGTTTGCTATAATTATCACTCGTGACTAACATTATACATAATTATGTGGGCTAGCATCGAGTTTGTATAATTAGTCGTTTGTATATGTATAATTTGCCAATATACAAATACATATGTATAATATACAATTATCTAACCGATATACATATACAATTCACCTCTCT
>NW_006239015.1:296461-322861 GCF_000226075.1 Solanum tuberosum | reverse complement strand
ATCTCGCTCGTCTCTCTCCTCCCTCTCTCAATCTCGCTTGCCATATATACAAATGCATATGTATAATATACAATTATCTAACCGATATACATATACAATTCACCTCTCTCCCACTCTTTGCCCTCTCTCGCTCGCCTCTCTCCTCTCTTTTCCAGTCTTGCTCGCCTCTCTCCTACCTATAACATGTAGCTACGAATTGTAATTATCAAACTATAGCTATGGGATAAAAATTTTGTATCTTGTTTTGTTGCCATGTTTGAGATAACTTATCCCACCATTTATATCATATTGATGGGACAAGTTATCTCATATACATGATGGGATAAGTTATCCCAGGATAGCTAACCTCAGAATACAGGATAGCTAACCCCAAAATAACTAATCTTGTGATAACTTGTTCCCAACCAAACGACCCCTTAAAATTCTTTAATAATATTTTTACCAAATAAATTGTACATTGAGAAACAAAGGGTGAAAAGAAATTGGTGAAATTAAATGAAACTTCTTACTCTATAAATAATTTCCATCACCAATTTATTTCCTCGATAATCCAAAAAGTATTTCTAAAATGGCTTTTGATTAAATTTTTTATAGTGTTATATGCATATTTAACAGACTAGCTAGAATTTTAATTTGTAATCTAATTTTTAAGCTATACAATTATCAACATGAATTATGGTGGAATAGTTGGAATCTTTGTCTAATAGTATTGAAAAAATCTTTTTGGAAGTGCATTTTGTAATGGTGGGAAACAAAAAAAAATGGCAGGTTAAAATTTTCATAAAAAAGTTGGTTGTCGATTTTTTATCAATCATTAAGTACATAGTTTTAGAATTTCACTATTTTATGAAAGTACGATTGATGTAATTATGATTGTAAGTCATAGGTAATTATCAAATTTACAGTTAATTCTACTTCTTAATTTTTTCTAATTCACTTCAATTTAAAATAATCATATTTCTAAAGTTGACTTTGAAGATTCTCTTCAAATATACTTTGAATGTCCTTTTAGATATTTGAAGCTTGAAATAATTCCAGTATCAAATAATTAAATTTAAAAAGAAATTATCTTAACTAAAATTTCAAATGCCTTTGTGATATTAATTATTTATAGCTATTTTTAAATTAAAAATTATATGAGATACTATATAAATAAAATTGATATTGTAAATAAAAATGATATTGTAATTGACATATTCAATCAAGTGAAATTAATTTTATTCTAAAATATTTTTACTACATCTAGAATAACTTAATAGCTTTTAGGACAACTAACTAAACTGAAAAAAGTTTTCAAAATTAAAATCTATAACAACTTACCTAAGATATAAACACTTGTAATATTATGTGACGGACAATAATTATATATATGTCTATTCTTGTTTTTAAAAATTTACTGAAATTTTTATATTGTCAATAAAAAGTTTTAAAAAATGTTATCAAAATATTCTAAATTTAGCTTTAACACATCTCAATTGAGCTCAGAGTATCATTAATATAGATGGTTGCATGAGGGAAATATAATAATAATTATCTCATTTCTTTGATATGACAACATGAGACGAGGGAATTGGCCTGCTGATTATTGGCTGGTGGAGGATCCTTCGTCGGAGCATTGACCGGCTTCGGCGGTGCAGGAGCGTTATTGTTAGCTCTGTCATATAAAAAACAAGTAAATAATTATTAAAATATGGTGACTTACTGGAGTTGAATCTGTAATTGTTTGAAGACTTATTAGAGCTAAATATACACGGCGACGCCATTGCCTCTGTGTGCTAGATGTTTGTTGATAACGACGACATTTTTATGTAAAACTTCAAAGCTCGCAACTTTGTTGGTCAACCATGCTAATGTAATACAAGGATCGATCTTGAGTATATATACTGGATTGGTATGGACTCATAGCGACAGATGCATGCATACATCATACTCATAATTATATATTAGTAATATATAATATAATATACAGAATAATATACACTTTTTTTTTACATAGGTAGCTAATGAAACTATTTTTGGACGACCGGATAAATATGTAATGTTTACCAGTTGTGCAGCTTTAAATTGGGCTCTTCTCTTCTATTGGGCCATTTGCATAATTGTATGAATCCAACAATTGTAGAGATTCGTAAGAAAAGAAGAAGAATCATAATTATTTACTTTTTTTTTTAGTAGATTTTTAATTCTAAATAAACCTTTTATAAGTTTTAAGGAAAAATGATTGCAAGTTAAAAGAGAGAGCTGATAACAAATATTTTCAATATTTTAAACAAAAATAATTTATATTGGGAAGGTAGAAGAGAGTGATGGGAACAAATATTTTCAACATTTTAAATAAAAATAATTTGAAAGGACAGACTAGTGTGAATAAAAATTTGCTTTCCTATTTTCATGTAAAATACACGTGTAGGCTATTACATAGGGAAAATTAGCAAACTAGTCACAATCCGTAATATAATTATTAAAAATATCTATACTTTAAAATAATTATTAAAAATGTCAATATGTCAATTTTTAGAAGGCAAAAGTACTCATTATCCCCCTGAACTTGAAGCTTTTTATACGGTGTACACCTAAACTATATTCCGTTTTAATTACCCCCGAACTTGTTTATTCCTCCGTCGCGTACACCTTTTTCGTCCACCTGGCGTAGAAATTGACAACAATCTCTACTAGGCGCGTGAGGAAGTGATTTTTTGCCACATCATAACGCTACAGCGATAAAAAAAAAACGTAAAATCTTCATTTTTCTTTAATATTTGGCATATTTTAAACGAAAAATAGGGTAAAATGTAAATGAAAAGTAAAGGAAACAAAGATTAACACTTACTTGGTAAGAATTTCAGACAAATTTGAAATTTAATCGACCAACTTCACGTCTAGAAAAACCCAAATCCAAAAGGAGTTCCGCGAAATCAGCCCTTATTCAAAAATAACTTTTAAACAATGAATTTTAAATTTAAGAAATTTATTTTTTGCAATATTAATTTATCCAGGTGGCTATTATTTATCCAGGTGGAAATCCCCATCACCAATTTAGACAGCTGTCGCGCGCGTGTAGTCCCAACAGGAGTAGGTGGACGAAAAAGGTGTACGCGACAGAGGAATAAACAAGTTCGGGGGGGTAGTTAAAACGAAATTTAGTTTAGGTGTACACTGTATAAAAAGCTTCAAGTTCAGGGGGTAATGAGTACTTCTGCCTTTTTAGAAAATAAAAAGTATCCTATTATAATTAATTTTCTTTCCTTTTATTTCTCAAATCAGACTCACATTCGACCATTTTTTTACTCCACTATTGAGTAAAAAGTAAAAAAAAAAAGGGTAAATTAGCAAACTAGTCACAATCATGACATAATTATTAAAAATATCTTCACTTTAAAATAATTATTAAAAATGTCAATATGTCAATATTTTAGAAAATAAACAGTATCTTAATATAATTAATTTCCTTTCCTTTTATTTTCTCAAATCAGACCCACATACGACTATTATTTTATTCCACTATCGGGTAAAAAATAAAAAAAGAATACTCCATTACCCATTTACCCCTCTTTTTAGGTTTTACCCAAATCAATCTTTTTTCTCTCTTCCCTTTTTTGTCATTATTATCTCCTTTTCTTGCTCAAGAAAATCATCTCTTCTAATTTCCTACATTTTGTTCAAGAAATCTCACAATTAATTCAAAAGATTTTTCACCCATTGATAAAGGTAAATTCGAAGTCAGCAAGTATTTTGTGAGATTTCTTATGAATATTGAAAGTGTTGCTAAAGGGTCCTATTAAATGCCAAAATATTGACATTTTGAATTTTTTTTCAATAATATAGAAAATTTAAAAATAGCAAAGTAATTTATATTAGACATAATAAGAGCATCACAACTAGAATTCAGAAAACGTTGGCAATAGTAGAACTACTTTATCAGGAAACCACAACGGAAAAATATTTTAGAAGACTCGAATAAATAAATTTTCCCCAAATTTTCGAAGGCCGGCCATTGGAAGCCAGAACATTATTCATCGGAATTAAAGGCCGACGGGATTCTCAATTGGTACTCCATATAATATTTCTTCATTCCCAAGAAATATTATTTAATAAATTTCTGTCCATTTAAATTAAGACACTTAAATTGATGCCTATGGAAGACGTACTTTTTTTTGTTTTTTCATGGTCCTAGGGGTCGTTTGGTAGAGTGTATTAGAAAAAATAACGCATGCATTAGCATTGTGTATTACTAGTACCTTGTTTGGTACTCTTTTCCAACTTATGAATAATTATAATAAGAATAATTATAATAATTTAATTATAATAGTAATAATGTGGGGGTATTTTTGTAAACAAATATTTTTAATAGTCTTTATACAAGGCTTGCTATTTCCAATACATCAAACCAAACAATGTATAAGAAATAATGCAAGCATAACTAATGCAAGCATTACTAATGCTTGCATTACTAATGCATGCATTACTAATACATCATATTCAGCATTATTCTTATACACTCTACCAAACGACCCCTTAAATACATTCCCATTTACCTTCTTTTAGGCACAATATTTGAGTTGAGTTAACAAGTATGGCTGTAATTCCACTACTGAAGGCCCTAGTGCTTTTACAACTTTTAATGTTGGTCGTTATTAGCTCTTTCTCAGAGCTAAGTCTTATAGAAGGTATGAGATTGAGAAGTTTGCCTGATGCAAGTGATTTTTATAAATGGGAGTTTCCTTTCTTTTGGAAATCACCTTCTCCACCGCCACCATCTCCTCCACCAGCGTTACCAGCTCCTCATAAACCACTTGTGGGACAAACACCGCCAGATATGCTGTGAGAAAGGGAGAAAGTAATAAGAAAAAAAAAATGTTCACTATTCAGAACTAATATTAGATGTGGATTTTGAATTGTATGCCCTAAATTAAGTCTTGCGAAAATTAAACGTACTAAGTGGTTATTTAACGAGAGACTGAATGGTTGTACTAGAATTTGAATCTCTAAATATAGCTTTGAGTCAGTTAAGGCTTTATATGTGTTACTCTATCTCCCTGTTTCAATTCAATTGACCTATTTTCTTATCTTTCACGAAACATGTTTAACACTACTAGATTAAGTGTCAATTTAGTACATTTGACATAGCTTTAATTTTAGAACACAAAATTCAAAAAAAAAAAAAAAAATTTCTTAAACTCGATTCTAAGTCAAAATAGATTTACACAAATTGAAACGGATGATGTTTTATTTTATTTTTATTAAATCACCAAACATAATAGTTTTGAGCTTAGTACTGAAGTTAGTGTGTTTTATTTTATTTTTTATAAAGCAAATTACATAATTTACGGGGCCATGCGGGTCCTTTTTTCTGCTTATTATAAATTGTGCACATAAATCTTCCATGGTCAAAAATATATTACATAGTACAAGATAGGGAACTTCTCTTTTTCGCTGTTATACTTTATTATTTGAGGGTGCTAAGCTTGGTCTAATTTATTCATCGTTATATTTTCGGACATAAAATTCAGAAATTGGTAGGATTTGAACTTTGAAATCTCTCTCTATATATATTACACTGTAATTTTTTTTCAAATAGGATTGGGTGATGAACACCCTCACGCCCTTTGGATCCTCCATGCATAACAATATTAAAAAGTAGGTTATCTTTGTTAATTTCAACAACATATAACTATAGTAATTTTAATTTCTTGTCTTTGTATTATTTTCTTTTATGTAGAATGAAATCTTTTCTTTTTTTTTAATAAATAACTTCATTATATTATTTTATAATCTACACAACTTTGCAAAGCTGAATCCCAAAAAATTTCTATATAATAGCTAGAGAAATAGAAAATTTTGCTAGATTATGAGCTAGTAATATATTCATATTTGAAGAATATATAAAATATTGATATCTTCAAAAGAACATATCAATTTTCAATCTATTTTGCTGGATAAATCGTTAACTTCTTTTGTAACATTTGCACCACATTCTTTGTATCTGATAAGATATGAATTCTTGCCCAACTATTTTATAAAGATCGTTCCAAAGCCCTACGAATTGCTAGCACTTTGATAGTCGTTTTGGCTTTCCCTACAAACTGAATAAGGATGCCAAGGATATGAAGTAAATATCCATAACTACCCATAGCCGTTACTTCAATGCTTGTTTTTTCCTTCCCCCTTTGTAAACTTGTATCTATAGAAAAAGAAACATATCAACTTTAAATTCTTGTGAAAGAAATAGTAACGAGCTAGAGCACTTACAAGTGGCGTCAATTAAAATTAGAGAGAAATTAATTAGTATTGTCTGTTTTAAGAAAAAGCAAAAGCAGAAAAGAAAAACAATCCCATGTCTAATGTTCCATCATTTTAATTTTATGCCAACTGATAAATTCTTACGACATGGCTTCTGTATATGCTCATGGCCACGTCCAATGTTTGATCAAATCTCTTTTACGGGGATATATGGTTTATTTACTGTTAATTAAAGTAAGATCAAAGTGTAATACTAAAGAATAATCAGTAATAATATACATTTTTAACATAAAAATCAAAACAAAGATAATTAAACAGTTCTTCTGAACCAAATTAATTAGTGTAAAGACTCCAAATTTTAATTACTAGTACTTTTTTTCTTGCGCTTCATAACAACTTTCTTGAAGATTTTGAAAGAAATGCGTAATTTAGAAGAACTAAATAGTACAAAATATTACTGACAAGTGCAAAATGCGATTAAGAAAGTAAATTAAGTTGGTGATTATTTCTCTTTGGCAAAATAGATTGATATTTGGATTGTCATTCTGCTTACTATCTGTTTTACATAAATATATCATTTAAAATGGCTTCATTTCATATTCATGCCCTTCAGCTTCGGGAGCGCATGAATAAACACTTAAACTTCTATAAATTTAAACAAATAGACACACGCGTCCTACGTGTTATCCAACATGGCTATTTTGCATCTTACATGGTGTTCTACGTGAATTATGTCACAGGACTCATGTATCTACTTGTTCAACTTTACACAAGTTCAAGCATCTATTTGTCACACCCGGAATTAAAGGGTATAAATGTGAAATGAGAACAAGTCAAATGATGAAATATTTATGTATTATGCGGCCAAATATTTTACTTGCGAAAGAGCGTGAAACTGTGGGGAAATATTTCAGATATGCGATTAAAAATCCAGCGTCATAAAAAAATTGTACTAACAAAATCATAAAATTTCCAAAATTCACGATAAATTGACAATTTTAGTCATAAAATCATGATCACAAAGTATAGTTATAGATAAGATAATATTCTATATCAAACATCATCTATGTGTAATTAATTATATTAATATTCAGCCAGAGGACTTGTTTAATTTTGTAGTGTATGGTTTTAAATATTTCTTTTTTATTTTCTTAATAATGTTTCATTATCATTAAAATAAAATTGAGAACCTTCTCTCTCTCCTAGCTTTGTATAAATTCATTCACAATTTGACATCCTTGAAATGAGGTGATTAATTAAGTTAACAAGTATGGTAGTTATTTCAGGGAAGTCCCTGCTAATACATTACCTTTTAGTTCTACTAGTCTCTTCATTCACAAAGCTCACCCATGTAAAAGGCTTTGACCTTGGTGATCTATTCGATTTCCCCCCTGATCCATTCCCTTACAATTATGATTATGAACAATCTCCAGTTCCCCGGGTGATCGAGCCAAGATTACAGGTTTGGCCACCACCTCCGCCATCACCACCACCACCACCTCCACCATCACCACCATCACCACCACCGCCTAAACAGTCACCACCACCACCCTCAACAGACTCATTTTTCATTCCTCCTTTTGTCATCCCCCCTATTGATATTCCTCCTCTAATTCCTCCTCTATTACCCGTCATCTCATCTATTATTAACCCAATAACATCATCACCACCACTTCTTAAGTCACCTTCCCAATGTAAGCCTGATAAATCTATAAAGCTAACACCACCTCCACCAGCAAAGCAACCACCAGTTAAGGCACCACCACCACCTCCTCACGCACCATCTCCATCACCAGCAAGACAGCCAACTCCACCACCAGTTAAGGCACCATTTCCATCACCAGCAAGACAACCAACTCCACCACCAGTTAAGCCACCATCTCCATCACCACCACCACCACCGCCACCACTTTCTAAGAAATCTCCTCCACCAGCTCCTCCTCCATCAATAGCTAATCCACCAATTATGGCACCATCTCCATCACCAGCTCCTCATCCACCTGTAATAATAGCCCCATTTCCATCCTCACCAGTAGCGAAACCACCCGTTATTCCACGTCGACCAGTTAAGCCTATTCTACCTCCATCTCCCGCCGTCAAAACTCTAACGGTGAATGGGATTGTTTACTGTAAACCCTGCAATAGCTATGGAGTTCCCAATCTCCTCAACGCTACCCCACTCCAAGGTAATTAACACACTTTTTTCTCCAAAATTGCCACATATATACCTTAATATTTGAAAACTTATATTCATCGTTTAATATCTTTTGAAATTTACTAAATTTTCATCCTTATGCTAATTAATACTACTATTCTTGCAGGAGCTTCTGCGAGACTAGTTTGCTACAACGGGAAGAATGCAATTGTTCAATCAGCCATAACAGACAAGAATGGTGAGTTTCGGCTCACGCCCAAATCATTAATCGGAGCAGATATCGGCAAGTGCAAGGTATATTTAGTGAAATCACCAAATCCCACTTGTAATGTCCCAACAAACTTCAATGGCGGAAAAACAGGTGCTCTATTGCAACATGTCGTACCCCCTAAGCCACCGATTGTTACCCCTGCAGTGATTGTCCCCGTACAACCACCCATGTCTGATTTATATGGAGTTGGACCTTTTATTTTTGAAGCATCAAGCAAAGTACCATGCGCTATGCATAGAAAATTATAAGAGCATTGTTCAGTCATGGAAAACAAAGGATGGTAGCATTATTGAACAAGTAAAAATACACTAATTCCTCTATCAGTCCCATCTTATGCGACGCGGTTACTATTCAGAGAGATATAAAACATAAAAAAAAAGTTTAAGGGCATTGAGCTATGAAAAATAATTTTTTTTCTTTTGTTTTCTATACACAGTTAAGAGAAAAAAACTTTATATACAGATATAAAAAAATCAAATGAGTAATATATACAAGTCAAAATTATATATGAAAAGTTGAAGTGTTGATGTTGTCAAAGGAGAAATTGTTTTAACATGAAATCTATATGTTCAAATATCTCCGACACATTTACGATATAGTCCATATTTTGGGAGATGATAAAGTATTATTAAGTCAATTTGGACAATTGATAATCCCAATTAGAGGTGGTAAAATTAACTCATAAAAACATAATTCTATCAATTATTTATACACGTGATAGAACAAATAAAGCAATCAAAATTCAATAAAAATTGGGCGAGTTAGCATAGTAACTTTACGAAGGATCAATAACTCGCTTATTTATTAACTTGCAACACATTTTGAATCCTTCAAAATTAAATCCGTCCATTTGCCACCTTTTTTCTCAATCGACAATCAATACCAAAAATTCTTGACATGGGATTAATTCAAAACTTTAAAGTAGATTTTAAATTTTGAAACATATAAACTAAAATACAAAAACTTTCTTACCTTGCATTATAAGGAGAGCTGGAAAAAAAAGACAGACAGATGCACTAAGCTTTTACTATGTGCGAGATTCGAAAATAGAGTCAGATTACGTACAAAGATTTATTTACAGTTTTACCCTGCATTTGCATTTCAGCAAGAATGAATGTATACAATGGAGTAAAATTTCTAATGACATAATTGATCCGCAACGAAATGCATGTGAGCATCTATTTTCATACTAGATAACTTTGTATTACAACATTATTTTCTACGAGAAAAGAAAAAAAAAACTAAAGAAATTTATCAGATTCAAAATTTGACATTTATGATTTAGGGATATCATTAATCTAATTGAATTTGAAATTTTATATTTATAGGTAGTCAATAATATTTTTATCACATATATAAAATTTTAAATAACTTACAATATATTCCTAAATGTGTATATACTCATGAGATACTTTTGTATTCCTCGCATTGACGTATGCCTACAAAAATTAATTGTAATTCATGTTTTATAAGAAGAGAAGAATATTAATATGTCCCTCACAATATTCTTAGTCCTTCTACTCACAGTGTTCTTTTAAATTTGATTTCAAGCATCCACAGTCATACAAATTACACATTGTATCAGAGAAAATCAAAATCAAAATCAAAACCAAAACCGAAAAGATTATTCTGTCGTATTAATGACCTATTGAACATTGATTACTGTGTAATTTAAAGAACCAGCAAAATGAGAAAAGAAAAACAATGTCATGTCAAATGTTTGGTCATTTGTAAGCCAACTAAAATACTCTCATCACATGGCTTATTCCGCCAGTGAAAGATAACGTCCATGCCCCCATGTTTGATCAATTTTTTGCTATGGTGATTGAGTTCTTTCTGTAGAAGTGCAGGTCCTAGAATGTTAGAGAGTATAAAGGATATAACAAAATTAATTAATTAATTAATTACCAGAATTCAAATAATTAATAGATGCAAATATAAAGCTAAAGAAAACAATTATGCACATGTTAAGGTAAGTGCAAAATGCAAGTAACTTGATAATTAATTATTTACTTGTTGAATCTTGTGTTGTCATCAAACTGAATCCGGTTGAATAAAACGTTAACTTTTTATAAACAGAAAAATATTGCATGAGAAGTGTTAACAACGTATAAATCTCCTGCTAAGAAATATTTGTCCTTCTCACTCCTTCCCCATTAAAACAAACTTTAGAGGAGACTAATTAAAACATTAGGTTTACACTACTAATTTTAAGAAAGCAATATCACCATATATGTATAATTTAACCTTGTAGCATGTGGACATTGATGATGTAAGATACATTATTATTACCAATAAAGCTAAGCCAAGAGGTCTCAAGTTTGAGTCATTTTGATACGAAGTCGCTTTTGTTAAGAAGTTTAACACACGTATATGAATATGTGTATCACCTTTTCATTTATTTTCTTTATTATTGTGACAAAATTCGTACATATATGGCTTATGAAGCTCCTATAAATTCATTCTCACCTTACTTCATTTTACATGAGTTGATTTGAGGTAACAAATTAAGTATGGCTTTTACGTCAGTAAAGGCCATAGTGCTCATACAAGTATTAGCATTAGTAGTTGCCTCTTTCTCAGAGCTCAGCTTTGGTGAAGTCACTGAAAATTCGTCATTAGACAATCATGAGGACAATGAAATCATCTCAACCAAAGGGTTCGGGTTTGGACGCCTTCCTAAGAGAAGTCCCTCTACCCCTACACCTGTTAAACGGCCATCACCTTCACCATCACCACCAGCTAAGTCGTCACCACCACCATCACCACCAGCTAAGTCACCACCACCACCTTCACCTTCACCACCACCACCGTCACCACCGCCACCACCAGTTAAGTCACCACCACCACCATCACCGCCACCACCAGTTCAATCACCTCCACCGCCATCACCACCACCACCACTAGCTCAATCACCTCCACCACCACCAACAATACCACCACCAGCACCTCCACCACCAGCTCAATCACAAAAACAAACACCTCCACCGCCACCAACAATACCACCACCAGCACCTCCACCACCAGCTCAATCACAAAAACAAACACCTCCACCGCCACCAACAATACCACCACCAGCACCTCCACCACCAGCTCAATCACAAAAACAAACACCTCCACCGCCACCAACAATACCACCACCAGCACCTCCACCACCAGCTCAATCACAAAAACAAACACCTCCACCGCCACCAACAATACCACCACCAGCACCTCCACCACCAGTTCAATCACAAAAACAAACACCTCCACCATCACCAATTGCTCCGCCACCAGCTCAATCACAAAAACAAACACCCCCACCGCCACCAACAATACCACCACCAGCACCTCCACCACCAGCTCAATCACAAAAACAAACACCTCCACCGCCACCAACAATACCACCACCAGCACCTCCACCACCAGTTCAATCACAAAAACAAACACCTCCACCATCACCAATTGCTCCGCCACCAGCAATCCAACGTGCACCACCAGCTACTCAGCCACCAATAAGCAGACCGCCGCAGCCATCACCACCTACTCAGCCACCAATAAACAGACCGCCGCAGCCATCACCACCTACTCAACTTCCAATAAGGAGACCACCACCATCACCACCAGTTACTCAGCTACCAATAAGGAGAACACCACCGCCATCACCACCACCAACTAATAAACCACCTATCAGGTCATCACCACCACCACCAACTGATTATGATGAGCCGCCAAACATCGAGCCACCCGTTGATCAGGAGCCACCACCCGTTTCTCATGAGCCTCCATTTGTTGAGCCACCACCAACTAATCAACCACCTATTGAACCATTTCCACCAACTCTAAGTCCCCCATTTATTCCACGAATCACACCGCCGGTTAAACTTCCACCGCCGACAATTCATCCCGCCGGAAAGCCACTAATTGTCGTCGGCCATGTTAATTGCAAATCTTGCAGTAGCAGAGGGCTTCCTTCTCTCTTTAAAGCCTCCCCACTGCACGGTTATTTCACTACCCTTATTTCTCTTCATTACTATATTCTCATTCTATTTGCATTTACTCAAACACAAAAAGTTACTAAAACAGTGCCACATACAATAGAACCGAGTTGACGGGTTGTTGATCCGCCAATTCATTACCTCAACTCATTTTAATCTAACCCATTTCAATTCGTTCAAAATTGGATTGATATGTAATCCGATTTGGCTAATGAGAAATCTTATCAGAATATTTTTAAAAAATATTTTTTCAATTTGATATGTTATATATAGTCATAATAAAGAAAAAAATAATTTTCTTAGATACTAAAATAGTTTAAAAGAATAAATAAAACAATTAAGTTAGGTAAAAATTGGATTGACATATTATATTATCCATTATCTAATCTGTTTTTATCCAAACAAATTTAGATTAGATAGGATCTTGACCCGATTGTTATCTTAACCTAATCCACCCAAATTTGACTCAATCCGCCCAATTGCCCCTACCTACACTAGTCAAACTTAAATAATTTTGGATTGAGAATTGGGACCAGGATTCTTAATTTATGTGATTCGAATTACAATCATTTTTACTTACTCAGTCGAACTGTAGTTAAAATGACTAGCTCTGCTCCTGGTTGGACTGCCCCGAAAATTGTATGTATATGTACCGAGAAAGAGCCGTTTGAATTGGCTTAAAAAAAATAGTTTTTAAGTCAAAAAATAAAAAGCAAAAAAAAACTTATTTTAAGTTATTTTTAACCTTGTCAAATACTTCATTACTTATTTGCCAAACACTTCACAAATCAAAAACTGACTTAAAAATATCTTAGTATCTTCATTGTCTTTTGCAATTATTATGATTCATGAGCTTATTACATTTAAAATTAACAATGGTTGTGTGGTTTATATACACTACAGGAGCTTCAGTGAAGCTAGTGTGTCACAATAATGGAAGGAAGGCAAATGTTCAAACAGCATTGACAGACAAGAATGGTGATTTCTCTATCACACCCATTTCTTTAGCCAGAGCAGATGTACACAAATGCAGAGTATACTTAGTGAAATCACCCAAACCAATTTGCAATGTGGCAACAAATTACAATAATGGAAAATCTGGTGCTGTATTGAAACCTATCCTGCCACCTGGTAATCATGGCCCAATGTTTGATTTCTTTGGTGTTGGGCCTTTTATATTTGAAGCCCCCAACAAATTCCCATGCAGAAAGTAAAAATGGAGCTCTGGAGTACTTAGCTAGGAAAATAAAAGTATGAAAGGATTTGAGTTTCTCACGGAAAATACTTTTATCTTTTCCTTTCTGTAGTTTAACATGAACGATACATCTTAGTACTTACGCTAGAAATGAAGTTCATTAAAAAATTGTAACAATTTGATATTGACTTCTAATGGATGAATGATAACGGAGTTATCAAAATTAAAAGTTTATAATATTGCCTTCTCTTGACTTTCATTCTATGAATTTTGTTTCCCTCTGTCTTGCAACTTTAGACTGGAAACCTGAAAACAATTATTGTGCTTTGATCGAAAAAAATTGTACTAATTTTTCTAACTTTACTTGATAAAATGAAGTAAATTAATGACCATGTTATATTAAATATGTAGAATATATCATAGTGTCTTTAGAATCTTGTAGTTCTAATTCCTAAATATGACTTGTCATTCCTAGCTATATGAAAATTGTTACGACTAAAATGAGAATACTATAGTAAACGAGTTGCTAAATATAAAAATGTCTCAATCCTTTCTTAAATGAATAGGCAAAAAAAGTATCATATCATATCATTTTATTTTTTTTAAAAAGAGTAAAAATGTGCTAATGAGGGTACTAAAGTTAAGGATTAAAATTTAATCGAACTCGATATTTATATCAAACTAATGAATGAGGGATCATATACGTCTTTTATACACATATTTATCACTTATTTATAATTAAATAATTAGTAATTTCTTTCTAATATTTAACAACTAATGTTAAATTATTTGATTTGATATAAATAATAAGTGAAGAAAAAATTTGCATGCATGTGTAGTGTAGTGTGTACTACCATATTATTGAAAAAAAAGATATTTCTGAGTGACAATGAGGGAGCTCATGGGCCTGGGTCAGTATTGCTACTTCTGTTAACTAGATATCAAGGCCTGTGCTGACCCGGAAAATGGATCAGCAGGCCCATATAAGCCTGTTAAACAAAGCCCATATACTACTTACTACTTGGATTTGTTATGTGACCCAAGTGTAACATAATACTATAATAATGAGGTGAAAATCTAAACTCTAATTATATTTAGATGAGGCCTCAAGCACAATAAACTGAGAAAAAATGTCTTTTCTTTTTATTTTTATTTCCTTTTTGCTGAAAGCACGAGAAAATTTGTGAAATCCACATTCATCTATTGCTTTCAATTAATCAACGTGATACATGTATACCTACTCTCATATTTTGTTGATACACATCATTAGGTGTATGCGGTAGTAATATTATTAGAAATAGAGTGTTTTCAATTTTGAAGTTAAAAATATGTTCGAGTGTTGTTTTTTCCTTCTTGATCAAAAGATGAAATGTCGTCACGTGATGTACCAAAGATGGAAAAGGGAAAATAATGATCCCTTGTCCAATGTTTAGTACCAATGGGTAATTTGGTTTTGATTTCCAATCAATGTATTTACACAGCTTTCAATAATTGGAGGGTCAAAGTAGTATATTCTTTGGACTCGTTTGATAATCTTCAGATTATAATTTGGGATAATAATTTCTGGACAAATTTATTTCACCTGAAAGGTGGATATATTAAAAAGTTCCAAAATAAAATTATGTCCAAATACAACTTAAATTCCAAAAAATATAATTTCAAAGACCCAATTTTTCAAATTTTAAATTTTAACTTTAAAATGTTTAACATAAGAGCTAAGTGTCCGATATTGATCATTTGAGGATTCAATTAATTAGGATTCACATTGAAAACTTTACTTTAGTTAAAATATTTTCTTATTTAAAACTCGAATCGCGACATATAATTAATACTAATCCTATACTTAATTAAACCTTACCCAACTTATGAACATTTAAAATGTAAAAGAGAGTTTCCTCGAGAAGTAAACCAGAAATTGAAGAGGCAGCCAGCCTTATTCGGCAAGCTGCTGCTCCAATTTAGCCGTTACTCCTGGAATTCTGTCTTGTATTACCAACTCCATCCCCAGTTTTCTATATCCAGACAAAAAGGTATACTATTACTCCAATTCAAAATAAATGATATTTTTGCGCTTTTATTTTGACTTAATTAAAAATAAATGAGGTCATTCTTTTTTAAACGGAGAGAGTAATTATTTTCAGATTATGTTATGTTTTAATTAAAAGAATTTAAACATAATTAGCTGGAATGGGAAAAGCCAATTTGAATGTAGTGATCTGAATATGTCTCCTTTTATAACCATTTACAGGTCTAAGATGTTACATTACATATGGAAAATTGTACTAAAGGCATGGTTAGATGTGCAAAATTAACATGCCCCATCCTGTCCTCCGCATGTGAAGCATTTAGCCACCTGTACAATATCTTCATTATGAATTTTACCCCTTTTATTTGTCCTAATCTTCATTTCTGTCCCATTAAACAGGATCAGATGGACCCCTTAATTCACGATTCCTGCTCCTTTTTATCAATCTTTTCATCGTTCATAATAATGTTTCCTTTACTCTATTTTTAAATTTTGTAAATTTTAAATGTCACGTGAATAATTAAAATTAAAGAATTATAAAGATTTAAAAAAAAAATTCAAATTAATTGAAACCTAGAGTATTGTTTCAACCCCTTATAAATTCATCCATTTTCCCCTTACACACACCTACTCAGAGTTCAATTCACAGACACCATTTGTCAAAAAAAATGGATTTTGTTCCAACAAAGTCCCTTGGGTTTATTCTTGCTTTTTTACTTATTACTTCCTTCACTGTTCTTGGCCAAAATGATGCTGGCATTGTGGCTTCAGAATTAGCTCCTCATTCTTCTGTTAGCTCCCCACCTGTTGAAGCCCCTAAGCCTCATAAAGGTGGCCACCACCACCACCACCATAAACACCACTCCCAACCCCCTGCTTCTCCTCCCTCCCACTCATCTCCACCACCAGTCAAACCACCAACTCCACCACCACCTTCTCCGCCAGTCAAACCACCAACTCCACCAGCACATTCACCTAGCAAATCACCTTCTCCGCCAGTCAAACCACCAACACCACCTGCACATTCTCCTAGTAAACCACCAACTCCACCAGCTCATCCACCGGTTAAACCACCGTCTCCTCTTCCGGCCAGAAAGTTTGTAGGTGTGAGAGGAGTTGTTTACTGCAAAGCTTGCAAGTATAGAGGGGTTGACACCCTCTTGGGAGCTTCTCCTATTCAAGGTCACCTCTTTTTACAAATGTTTATTACTCGCTCTGTCCAAAAATACTTGTCTTAGTTTGATATTGTGATCTTTAACATTTTAATTACTTGAAATATTTCAAAACATTGTTATAAATTTACCATAATGTATTATGGTGTAACTTTTTCTTCTTCTTTTTTGACTATGTTAATTTGTGTTACAGGAGCGGTAGTGAAGCTGGCATGTAACAACACAAAGTACCACTTAACAAGTCTAGGCACAACAGACAAGAATGGGTTCTTCTTTATTCAACCAAAATGGTTGACAACAGCAGGTTACCACAAGTGCAAGGTGTTCTTAGCAAAATCACCAAAAGCAGAATGCAGTGTTCCAACAAATTTCCACAATGGGCAAAGTGGAGCCATGTTGATCCCTGCACCCCCATCTCCCATGACATTAGTATCAAAGCCTGCAGAGCCTGAAGTAAAGCTGTTTAATGTGGGACCTTTTGCTTTTGAACCTTCAAAGAAACTGCCCTGCAAAACTATGTGAGATATTGAGTGGTCATTGTGAGACTATTGTACTACATGGTTGGGAAGTGAGAAAAAGAAAGAAGCTAGCTAGCTAGTAGTACTAGATTATTGGGAACTGAGAAGTGTGTTTGAGACTTTTAATTCTTGTTTTATGTATTAATTTTCTTGTTTTTGTGAATTTTAATGATGATTTAGTTGTTTGTACTAGGGTGCTTCCTTTGATTATGGCTTGGTTGGTTTAGGAGGAAGTATTTAAGGCCTATTTTGTTAAAATTAAGTATTCCTCTGTAATTGGTCAAAAAAGAAACTACCATACATATCCTTTAGCATTCCCAGAAACATGTCGCAAAATGTTGATACAAAATAATCAAAAAGAAAAAATGAAGTGAAAAGTAATCTTGGCTGAGCCTTTTGGATGACCAACATCTCATATTGAACATATATTTTTTTATATTCTTAGACAAAGTTCCATGACGCATCCCTTACCATAGTCGATAAAGTGATGCAATAGTTTTATGGCAAAGACTTGGGAGATCTTTATAATTGGCTTTGTTTGTCAGTTGAAGTCTTACATATGGCTTCGTTTGTCAGTTGGACCCTTATATTCACGATTTTATCAATTCAACCCTTAAACTCACTAAAACGCAATACTTTAAATCCCTTTCTTATTCTGTGTGTGAGTGTAGCACAACCGCTTACACATGAAATTCCACGTTATTTTGTAGAATTTTATGTCATTTTTAATGTAACATAAGAAATTAAATGTTAAAAAAAATAAAATTGCACATTAAAATTTTCAGTATCATGTTCTTCATATTTGCTCATAATTGAGCACTAAAGTCATATCAAATTAGTCTAATTCTTCCTATTTGACATGAAATTTTTTTACACTAAAAGCTTACCAACACAAACCCAATAATTTTCATCATAATTTTGAATTAATTTCATAAATTCACAAAGCCCATTTGTTATTCTTCAGGAAGTTTTTCAACTTTTCAGTATACATCATTACTCTTCAAGATTTCAAAATTATCTAAACTTCAATCTTTCACAAACAAGATTCGAAAATTCATATTTTAAAAGTGTGTAAATCGACCAAGATTCATAGAGAAGAAATTTGAATTTCAAAATTAAAGAAAGGGCGAGGAGGTGGGGTGGGATAGGGGGCTGATGGGTTGATTTTTTCTCTTTTATAATTTAAATTAGTTTTTAATGATTTTTAATATAAAAAATATATATTCATTCGCTTTAAGGCGCGTGCAGTCAAGTATTTTTCCAACTCAACAATATTAGTGTCACATAAGTTCGGTCAATGGTCAAATGTGTTTAAAATATTGTGTTTTAGTAAGTTTAAGGGTTCAATTGTCAAAGTCATGAGTATAAAAGTTCAACTGTCAAATAAAGCCAAGTACAAGGGTCTCCCAGGTTATTACGCCTAGTTTTATTATAGAATGACTATTTTTAATGATAAGCTAACTTCTAATTGATTTTATCGAAAGATTCAAAAGTTTTATCGATTTTGCTCTAAGTAATAGAAAATTGAAAATGATCTTTTTAATTTCTTTAAGAAATAATTTTAAAACAATCAAAACCGAAAGAACTTCATATCATTCAACCAAAAGGGGGTTCGATCAACGATTAATAACCAAAAACACCGGTCAATTTGTCTTTGATAAAATACAAATTAGTAGTGTGAGCAAATGGAAAATATTTGGCTAGTTTGAAACGTTTGAGCAAATGGAAAATATTAAAAATAATACTTAATAATGTGTTTAGGATGGAGGAAAACGTTTTCTCTGCCAGAATAATTTTTTTAATTATGGTGAAATTGAATTATTATATATATATATATATATATAAAAGTTTCATAAATAATATTTCATTCTTCCTTATTCTCCAAAAATACACCTGCCCCAACCCCAACCCCCTATCCACCAAACCCCATACTCCTACCTCTATTTTCATTTGGCTTCTATATCTACTGATATTTCGATTAAATTAGTGAAGAAAAAATTAGTAGTGTTTACATATGTAAAAATTAGGAAGCTTTACATTATTTTATTGAGAATATGTTTTTTTATCATAAACTTTTTCAATGAATTGGTTCAGTAAAAATTAAGAGAGAATATCGTCATATTTTATAACGCAAATTTCTATTTAATTTGAATGGAAATAACCTTTATTTTTAATTGTGTGTTGGTCTCCTAGATTTTATGTAAATATTTTAAAATAAGTTCAAAAAATATTGTCATTCCTGCCAAACACACCCGTGGGGTAGAAAATAAGTTTCTTACAGAAGTATGGGAGGAAATTGAAGTCCTATCAACATCAAGCTCTGCGTGATTCCCAGTTCAATAATTATGTATTGTGAACCTTGTACGGATTTTTCATAAATTGTCACATGTAAAGTTTAATAAAAGTTGCATGGGATCCAATTCTAAATTCATAATAATTAACGAAACGTTTCATTTTGATACAATTATCCAATTCTATTTACGAAAGGTACATGGGAATATTAAGTAAATGTTAGTACATGTTTAATATTATAAGTTTCAAAAATATTTTTTTCTTTCTTGAATCGAATGTAGAGCCTATTATTAGCCCTTTTTTTTATGAGTGAATTATGTGTAATTTTGTTTAGGCGAGCTAATAACTTTCAAAAAGTATTTACGTTGTTAAATACTATATGTTAAATAATAAATTAACATATTCAATATAATACACATCAAAGGCATTCTTCATTATCCATAATGTCACGATCCAGACCGTCGTGATTGGCACTCACACTAACCCTCCGATGGGAGAACCATTACTACAACCTGACTAAACAACTTAACCAATAAAACTAAGGCATTTAAAGATACGGGAGCAAGTTTAAATGTCTAAAGGAATATGGAGTTCCTATAAACTCCAAAGGTTCAACTACGACAACGAACATACTAATGCGGAAGAACAACCCCTAGAAGCTAAAAGTCATTGTACCAAAACATCTAAAGTGCAACAAGTCTAAGAAAAAGGGGTACAACCTCAACTAACATAAGAAATATCTAAACAATGTCTAAGTCCGAACATAATGGACTAAACAATAAGAAGGTTGAATTCCCTTAGGCACTTGAATCAAGTGTTGATTCATGGCCTATAATCATTCGTTCATACTCAATTTCATTAGGTGTGATCAACAAGACTTCATTCACATACATACATGCATTACAATTAAGCAATTCCAACATACATCACACAAACATGAAATCACAATCATCACCTACCTCGAATCCAAGCTTGAATCCCCTAAGGCACTTGAATCTTCCCTTTTCGGATTTTTTCCGCTTGTTCCAGGTCTACAAACAATTAATATACGCAAGGATCAACAATCAAAGGTCTAATTATCCGGATTATAACAAACCCAATAACTCAAGACCAAACTCATGATCCTAATATACCAATTAGGGCATTTTCCACCATAATTCCTAGATCAAAACCTTCCCCCAACAATAATTACCCAAGAAACTACGTTCTACGGATCGAAATACGGATTAGGGGAGTAAAAATCTTACATTTAACACCAAAAGTTGTGGAAAACTGTCAAGAAATATCTCTGGGTCATTCCTTAGCTCTCAAGATCGAAGGTTGCAGAAAAATAACGTTTTTGGGGTTTATTTCCGACTTAAGTCACGATTGTCCCGCTACGGCGGGACCCATCCCGCTACAATGACCCTGCTCTGGCGATACTAATCCTGCTCGTGCGGCTTGTGCGGAGACAGAACGTCGGAATTAGAGTTTCAAACTCCTATTTCACAACACACCTTCAACCCATGACATTCAAAAACTACTCGTTCACGCTAAGATCAGTTTCAGGAGTTCTACTCTCCCGAATTCAATTGCGTAAAGTCGTACGGATTTCTTAACGTCTTAGCTATCCACTAATGTGATCAAAAATACAATTACATCTCTCATTCATTACTAGATCTCCCTAGACCTCACTGACTCCGATTTCGTTCAAATCTGGACTAGGCTAGAAATTCTCAAGTTACTACCAAAAAGTTTTTCGACCCAAAAAAAATTTCTCGTTGGCTTTTTCATAACGACGAAATCAGATCGTTACAACCACGACCCACACGCACAAATCCACAAATTAAATTAGCAGAAAGAAGAATGGACGAAAATAAAATGATTAGGCCGTGCAATTATTGTCGGTAAATTGATGGGGAGAAATAATTGAGATGTGGGGTCTTTTTCTACAACGTTCACCTTGGTCATTTTTCCACATCCACAAAACACAATTATCACCTTTGGTCAAATCTCATTATAATTAATTCTAAGTGATAGTTTGTCAGCTTCACAGATTAATGAACACTATTTTATTTTTTTTCTCGCTCTTTTCATTTTTGGGACAATCATACCTCGGATACTAAAGAGGTGAAATTATTCTTAATTTGAATGAAGATCCCATGTCATGAGTACCATAGACCATTTATTTGTGGGAAGAATTATTACTGTCCCTAAATTATTTATTTTCATAAGAATTCAATACAGAAAATGATTAAATCCTCTAATAATCAATAACCATCCAAAGAGAAATGACATTTTCTTTTCATAATCAAATAGTGTTTACTAGTTGCTTTTCTATCTTGTTTTTGAAAAATAATCTTTCTAATGAGTTTTAAATTTCAAAAATGTAACACCAGAACATTGTCTTGAAATTTCAACATCTTTGAGTTTTACATGTAAAATTTAAAACTCTATGATAATTACTATTATAAGTTGAAAGTTACTATTTGTGAGTGAAAATTTTACCTTCTTTTACTGAAGTTCGGTAATTTTAAGAATAATTTTCTTACTCTGAAGCTCAAACAAATAGGCGAATATGAATGGATTTAAAAACAATTTTGTTAGTTTATCTATATGACTAAAGTATAAATTGCCTATACAATTTGAGTGTATATGTTGTATATAGGTAGATTTTATATGTATAAGTATATGTGTATTTATTACTATTTATTAAGTATACATTTCCTATATATATTGTGTAATTATTTTGCAAACTAAATAACTAATACGCTTAAATTTACACTTCAATTAAGGAGCATAAAGCGATCGTTGTCAAACATAGAATCCAACTAGGTTTGGGTCGAATCTCATAGGGAATAAGGCGAGAACTAAGTCATATGTGGTTATATTTAACTATTATGTACTTATTTCCGAAACAAAATGGGAAATGGGAGGTCTTTGAGAAATGTTTGAAAGTCAATCCGTAACAAGAAACATTCAATAATAGCACTTGATTTAAGATGATTATAGAGAATTAATCAGAATTGTGCTCACCAAGACTTCTTAACCATTTGTCGGGTAAATTATAGAACTAGGCTCCGCATCATTTGGTATACCAGTTTATCAACTACAACTATGATTAATTAGTTTCTCAACCACATCAATTGTATGTCACTTTCATTCTTCTGAACTAAAAGTGTTTAACTCAAATAGTTAGTCTTGCTACAACATTAACTATTAGACAAGTTCTAAACCCCGAATTTTGTCATTAACACTTTTTTCAGGTTTTACACCCTTTTACTCAAACAAGTCAAACCTAAGGCAAATCCTAACATTTGCAACAATTAGAAAGTAATTTGAACAAAAGAGTTAACAAGATATATGTTTACAATGCAGAGATCATTCCATAAAATCCCTTGTTTTAGGTCAAGTCGCCATGAATTTCAGGTTTAGCCACTCATGCTTAATAAAATAAAATAGATAACTGCATTCATTCGAAAAATAAATACTTACCAAGGATGAAAACAACCAACAATATGATTTCAATAAACTATAGAACTCTCCTTCCAAACTTAGCCAATAGAGCAGGGGCGGGGCTACTGTATTGGAAGGGGGTTCGGGCGAAGCCCCTAGCTTTTCCGTAGACTCTATATTTGTATAAAAATATGAAACAAAATGGATATATACATTTCATGCGCACCCACAAGCAAGAGTGAAACGGCTGGCCCACTGGTGTTTGTGCACCCTGCGATATCGTTTGGCCCTCTAGCTGTGGGTTCGAAACTTAGTACGAACGATTTATTTTTTGGGATAATTTCGTACGTGCTTTTATATAAAAAGATTATTTTTTTTATAAAAGATAGAAAAATAAACCCACTTAGTAGGCACGATTATTTTTGGGATAATTTCGTACGTGGTTTTATATAAAAGTTTTTTTAAAAAAAATAGAAAAATAAGGATTAACTAAATTATACGTGGGTTTAATAAATTTTTTCAAAAATAATTGGTAAATGTAAAAAATAGGAAAATAGTATTTGTGTTGTACTCTAAAACAATATCTGACTATTGATTTCTACTGAGACATTCAGAAAAGTTAAACTCAAATCTTTTTTTCAAAAGTTAGCGTTCTAACTTTTATTATTGATCTGATTGCTACCATTCGAAATCTAGCCTCCGGTATGTACTCTTTCTTTCTCTTTTAATTTTTTTTCTTATTTGTTTACTTTTACACGGTATGATTATTTATTCAAAAATTAATTTTTAATCTTTGATTCTAGGGTTATCCCACATATTGATAATTTATTATATTAAAATATTTGTTGTTTGCTTTTCAAAATTTTAACTTTTCGTGACAGACTGGCAGTAATGGTTCAAGGTGATAGTGAAAATAGTAAAATATTTATTTTAGGTGTCAAAATATTAATGGTGAATTTAATAATTTTAACCTCACTAGAACAATATTGAAGATTATAGCAAAAATGTTCAAAATTTGATGGTTGTTATTTTAGGTTAAAAACGTTGTTCTTTTTAAAAAAATTAGAAACCACTACTCTGAAATCATGGCTCCGCCTTGCAAGAGAGACATTTGGCTGTCATTTTCCTCCCACACTAAAACCCAAAGAAGCTACAGAGATGTGATTGAAGCTTGGGCTTATGTTAAGATGCAAGCCCAAATATTAACACTCGGCCCATTAAGCCCTTTCAAATCGTGGACCGTAATGGATATTGGCCTATCCAGCCCACCAGTCAACTTGTACAAACCAACCAACAATGTAAATCAGGCTGGCAATGCAATAGAAAAGGAAAATTATTACTAAAATGATTTTACAATCACACAAATATTTAACGTTTATCTTGAACCATAATTAAAAAAAAAAAAACTTTCATTTATTAAAGTTTGTATCCACTTAAATCACGATATATGTGAATATCTAACATCATTTTCTCATCATACCAAACAAGAGAAAAGAAAATTTAAATCATATCCGTATTTTATTTCCATTTCTCTAGTTCCCAAACAAAACACATTAAACATCTTTTACATATTTAACCATAAAAAAAATTTCACTGTAATTGAAGTCAATTTATTGGATTATTTTCTTCGATTAAAATTACAAAATGAGTCGTAGTGTATTACAAATCAAATGTGAAGTTAAGTTATTAGAAATTGCTCAACCACCGATAGAAAACAAGGAACAATGACTAGATTAGGTTTTGCCCCACGTTCAACATTAATTTGACTTTCTTCGATTTAAATGAAATTAAGGATCGAGTTGATTTAATAACGATCATATGAAATCCTCCAAATGTCATATTTCAATTTTTTTATTTTAATAGAAGATTCAGAAAGAAATATTCTTGGCATGAATTAATTACTTTATTTTAAAAAAAAGTTGATCGCTAAATCCTAACCAAACCAAACGAATATAAATCAACTTTTTTTTTCTTCATCTCTTTTGCTCATAAATCATTTTTAATCAGATAACTATAATATTATTATTTTTAAAAACATGAAAATAAGATTTGATATTATAGTGATATCAGCACGAAAGAAAAAAAAAGTTCACCTTTTTTCTATGAAAAGATAGCAGCACTACGAAATTTGTGGTCACTTTATGTATTTTCTTTGTGGAAATTATTTTTTGGCATTCAAGTTAGTGAAGAATTTGATTCATTTCTTCTTTATTTAGTACTTACTTTATTTCTTCTTTTGTTTCTACATACTTGTGAATTTCTTTTACTAACAAGTACGGTGCTTAACATTTTTGGGCACATGTTCTTGAAATACATTTTTATTATCTTTTCCTTTTAGTTGTCTCACAAAAAAATACCTATTCTAAGGCATCTTGTACCTCATTATTTTGTCTTGGCCCAATTATCCTTCTTGAATTGGTGAAATTGTACAAGTGATGGACATGTTCCTTTTGGTTTCCCACCGGTGTTCGAAATCCACATTGGAGCCCTAACTAAATTCGAGGGTGGCGTTTCCACTTCCAGCATGATTTCTTTCATATCCTGAACTCAAATCTAAGACCTCTGGTTAAGAACACGTGATGGATATGTGTGGTTGAACAGTTGCACAACTTTTTCAGCCCGTAAATCACTGATATACAATCTTACATGTAAGTATTAAAAGGGGGTGATTTAATAAAATAAGATCATTAAACGGTCCGGTTTATAAATAACATTTGTCCGATGCAAGATTGAAAAATCACGTTTCAATCATCTATTCCGTTATATTGTTCACAAGTCGTATCAGATTGATAGTATTTGCACGTGGTTAATTTTCATGAGTTCATATTAAATTGTATATAAATCTTGTCGAATTAACAAAGTTTATTTGTGTTCAGTTGTTCACAAGTTATGATGGGAGTATAATGACTTTAGTACTATTTCATTTTCCTATTTTGTTATATTATTTAATTATAATAAATTTATATAGCTTGATATAAACTATGGATATTTTTTTGAGCAACTTTCACATATAGCAAACAAAAAAAATATGAGTTATAGTAACGGAAATAATTTTTTTCTAGAAGGGTTCAATATATATATATATATATATATATTTCTATTATATAGAAATGTGAAGA
>NW_006239015.1:294858-296449 GCF_000226075.1 Solanum tuberosum | reverse complement strand
TATATTATATAGAAATGTGAAGACGACCATGCCGACCAATGGCAATTTCGAAAATCTAATATGATTGAAGGCAGAATAGTAATTATTCCTTATCTATTAGAATGGATTTCTAGAAGGACATGGACCTTTCTTTTCCATTCCTAATCAGCAAGAGTCTCTTTCTTTCGTTGACCAAAAAATAAATTAAAAAGATCTTTTCAATTTTCATTTTTTCCAGAAGTAATACAAGGTATGACCGTTCTTTCATCAAAAAATTTTCATTTTCAATAGTAATACAAGATATGTTTTTTCTTTCGAATTTCTCAAATGCTTTCTTCTTCATTCATATTAAAGTTGTTGTGCAAGACCATATGAACATGTCCCTCAATTCGAATATCACACTGTAGTTATAATCAATATCCATAAAAATGTCTACATCAACTCACCCAATTTTCTTAGAATCTTGTGTTCTCTCTTTCAATTACTCTGTAGTTTTGTTCCCAAATATAATGAAGGGTGTGAATTTGATGAAAATATTTTGTAGGAAATAATAAATGGACAAACATTTTCATAATTTTTGGAGGAAAAAATATAGTTAGAGATCGAGGGATAGGAATATAAGAGAGAGAAGGAATTGTTTGGAGTTGCAGGGAAAGTGAGTAGGCTTGTTTCATAAAAAAAATCTCATCTGCACTAATCCACATAGTTTTTCTTACCTTGTTAACCATTTGTTTCAAAAATCTAACCTTACATTGATATTTCATCAAGAAGTAAATTAGATGCAAAGAAGAAACAGCAACAATAAGAGGGTGCATGTTTGGAAAAAGAAAGATGAAGAAGCAGAATAGATGGATATCTAATGGGACTAGATCTAGAAAGATCTTTAAGGGTATATTTGTTATTTACACAATATTTTTTAATTTAATTTTTGTTATAATTGTACTTGTCCCCAAATTCTTTCCACGTGGCAAAAATATCAAATATAACTGCCAAACTATGTTTCTCTAGAAATTTCCATTCATGCTTTAAATAATTTTTTAACGCTTCATATCCTTACCAACAATTTTTTTTTCTTTCAATTATATAGAAGAGTGAAGACGACCAAGGGCATTTTTGTTATTTTACCAAAATTATCAGCTTAAAATAATTATACTTTCTGCTGCAGAATTATTGAATTTTCCAAATTACCCAATCAAGTTGCTATTATTATGATGGCCACGTGTACTTTCTACATGAAAAGCATAAAAAATATCATAAGTAGTCGTACTATCTAAAAATGGTGGGACCCATTTATTAAATCAATTTATATTTCATTAACACCTTTACTTTTTGCACTAAAATAAATATAAAAAGAAACAAACATGATTTAAAATGTATTAAAAAATAAAAATATTTACATAAAAATAAAAATTAATAAATAAAATGGATAGATAAATTAAATGAAATTAAAGTAAACTAAGAAACTAACTAAATTTTTAAATAAATAGTTTTAAAATTTTGCGAATCAAATATTAAAGAGAAATAATAAGTATTTTTCGTGTTCAATTTACGTACATTAATGATAAGAATATTTTGATAATAGAATATTTTAAATTTTAAGATTAATCAGATT
>NW_006239015.1:293494-294588 GCF_000226075.1 Solanum tuberosum | reverse complement strand
GATGGAAAATCAATACGATATGTAGTGATCTATGTATTAAAATATCATGCTAATTTAGCATTTAATTCTAAATGATTTTTTTTAAAACAGAGAAAATGCATTTATGTTTTCAGATTGTTTGAAATTTTTTCACTAAACTGATAAAAATAACAAAAATACTTGTTCCTATAAGTTATTGTGCATGAAAAAAGAGAACCAAAAACACATTTATATCATGCTAAAAAAATTATGTTCATTAAGACAAATTATGCATATGTAGAACTTCATGTAATAGTGAGACATGCTTCTTAGCTCTAATTTTTATGTATGAGTGATAAATAAAAAATATTAATCTCTCTGTTTCAATGCGTTTGTTCTATATTGATTTGGCATTAAGTTTAAGAAATTAAGGAAGATTTTTGAATCTTGTGATTTTAAATTTTAAATATGTGAAATATAGTAAATGTCTTTTAATTTTCTGATCTTAAATATGCTATGTGGAGTTGGAACTAAGAAAAGAAAAGGGACATTACTTTTTAATAGATTATAAAGAAAAATTCGACAGATTAATTGAAATGAATAAAATAGATTTCAAGATGATAATACATAATGATTCATGATTTTTATATAAGATATAATCCAATCTAACAGACAAATTAACACTGAATCCTACTAAATTTGTGTCTTATAGTAATAAATAAATAAATTGAATATTATGCTTCAGAGTTTTACAACTTAAAAAATGAATCAACCCATCGCTAATATCAATTATACTTTAAAATATTATTGGGTTAATTTAATTTAATATTTTTTATTCAGTATTTCATATTTATATTGGAGTTGCCCATTCGGATATAGAGCTCTCTATTAAGAATTTTTTTCATATCCAAAACTCAAAATTATGATATTTAATTAAGGAAGGAGAAACACCATTCAATGCACTATATTCTTTGATGGTTATTTTTTGATATTTTTTAATACTAAATTTTTTACCAGGATCAATATTAATTAATGTTGATCAGAATGCTATAGAAATACCTTTTAATATTTGTCAAATAACGATTAATAATTGATTATATTGGGCCCGTATCACGGGCCTTAAGAATCTAGTATAT
>NW_006239015.1:226618-293233 GCF_000226075.1 Solanum tuberosum | reverse complement strand
TGTGTTTGTATAAAACGAGAAAGAGAGAAAGGCAAAAGAGAACTGGACAGGGGAATATTTTTATTGTATAATTATAAGTGTATAGGACGAATATATATGTATTTGCATGTGTATATACAATTTTCTTTCGCTTTATACAAACAGAAACACAATTTATATAATTTTGTTGTATAAAGCGAGAGAGGCGAGCACAGAGGGAGTGAGCGAGAAAGGGAGAGTGGCGAGCGAGAATTTGGAGGGAGAGAGGTGACTGACAAACGTTTGCTATGGAGCACAATTAAATCAAACAGTAACTACTCCATTTATTTTAGATTATAAGTTTGTCATTCTGTACAATTATCCCTATTTTTTTTACTAAAAAGTCCGAATCTTGCTTTTCTTTTAACACGTAAAGAAAAGACATGAGCTTTTTATCTTATTCTTAATTTTGGGCACCGAATATCAACGCTATTGAGGTAATTGTTAATCTTTTTAAAGAAAAAAACAAACGACTTTCTATTCCACTTAGAGAACGATTCCTTTTTCTACATATAATAAAAATCCGATCCTTTGCATATATTAATTTTTCCATTTGCAAATGTTCCTCTTTTGGAATAATTAATTTATTTTCATTCAAGATTAGGGTGAATATATATATATAAATAATTTGACTTGACAAGGTAGAGATCTAGTACCTTAACTTTTTGTTAGTGAAAGTATACAAATTTTTTTATTCTGTCTTAATCTTATCTTGAATAGTATGAGGGCTAATGTTTTATAGGATTGTTAAAAATTGTCTAAATCTAGGTTGAAAAATTATATTTTTTCAAATCAATTATAGATCTAGAATATATATAGGTTGTTGTTTGAAGCTTGAATTGTTTTCTCTTGATATTTTAATATTGGACTAGTTCCAATGTTACATAGTTGTTATTAAAAAGTCGAATATGCCTTATTTAATTACATATTCCTACTAAGATGCTTCTATTTTGAATTAGTTTTTCTTATATTGCTAATTCAATATGCGACTTGTACTTCCACTGATAAAACCAACTATATATTTTATTTAATTCATATGGTATGACTTTCTCAATCCACATAAGTATTATGAAATTAATTTATTATATTCATTTTATATTTCTTAAAATATGCTACCAACTCTATTACATTATTTATTAATAGAAGCCATAATTTATTGTGACTTGCGACTCACGAGGTAGCTTCTTGACTCTTACGTTTGGAAACTACGAATATGAAGAGAAAGGAAAGGAAAATAAAAGGAAAGAAACAATAATAAACAAATCATTTTGTTTAATTTGGTGTAAAACAAGAAAATTATTAAAGATAACTAATCTAAATTTCTTGCTCTGACCAAACAAGATGAGTTTTCCATAATTTTTTGGGTTAAAATAATAATTTTGGCCCCTCAATGGTTCTTGAATTTCATTTTTGATAAATATCTGATGAGCAAGTGCATTTATGATAAATGATTTATCTTATAGTGTGCACTTTTGATCTCTTCCTAGTTCCTTATGAATATTCATAAAAAATTTAAATTATTAGTTATTTTATTATTTAATTTTTCATGTCTTATATTATACTTGTATTGTAATTTCTCTATGAGTAATAAAATTAGTTCAAATACAACAATAACAACAACATGCTAGTGCATGTAGTAGTCTTACTAGGTGGTGTCTGCAAATGATATACATATAACTTTACTCCTATCTTGTGGAGGTAGAAATAATGTTGTTTTCGAAAGACTCTAGACTCAACTAACTCATAACGAAATAATATTAAAAAGAATATAGAAACGCAAAGCAAACATAACAAATAATAACGAAATTATTACAGAACATATAGAAAACGAATCAGTAACAACATAACATCAAAATAATGTGATAATTGAAACAAAATACATTGTGATAAGTGAAAAAAGAACAACGGATAATAAACAGAAACTAAAAAGCAAGAAACAATGAGATTAGTATATAATGCTACTGGAATGCACCAATATAACACTCTACTATATATATACTAACTTTTTATCATATTCTTCAACCTTCACAACTCCTAATTATCTAGGCTTATGTCCTTGATAAACTGAAGGTGCATCATTTCTCGTCTAATTACCTCCCACCAATACTTCTGAACAACTTCTACCTCTCCTTAACCTCGCCACTGCCAATCTCTTAGCCTCCTTAATGGGCCATTTGCACATCTCCTCTTCACTCTAATGGAAGACTAAATAGGGACACGTGGCGCAATCTTATTCGTCGATCCGATATTTAATAAATGTCGGGTCGGTGGATGAGATTATGACACGTGTATGTCCGTTAGTATAAAGGGTATATATGCTCTAGTTTTTGGACGGCAGGGGCACCAATGTCCCAAAAGTATGACGGAGAGTATTTGCATACCATTTATGATAGTTCGGGGGTATACTTGTCGTTTTTCCCTATAAAATATGTATGTGTCATAAATTAGGTAAATCGGAACAAACTTTTATTCCCAATTTTAACCTTGACTCTCTTAAGGGCTTTGAACGAAGAGTTTTGGAGAAGACAAATATGTCATTTTTTATGTTTATTATGGGGACGAAAATCCGGAAATGTTATCCACATGAAGTGTGAGAAAAAAAATAACCACAATTATAGTGAGAACAATTGAAGGATTGCTAATCTCATAATCAAAATTCCTACCAAACATGAAATAAACTCATAACTTTGAAATTATAATTTCATATTTATCAGATAATAAACGATTCCCGAGAGAGAATGAATATTATGTGGTTAGTGGTAGATGGAGTCATTGCAACGACAATAATTTCCAATGTTCTAGAGATGATGAATGTTACCTACTACTAATAATATAATATAAATATATTGTAATAAATGACCATAGTAAAAAGATCGAAAAAAAAAGGACTTGTTCACGTACAAAAATATCGAGTGACTTTTGTGAAAACCTTGAGGATGAATGCAGCATTATTGTGTACTATATAGTTAGTATACATTATTGTAATTTAATGCAGCAACGGTAACTAGAGGATGAAAATATGGATTTATATATTGACCTTTTAGTTAGGTGTGAAATAAGTTAAAGCACATTTTAATTTGCGTAAATTAAAGTAGGTGAATTTTTTCTTTTTTTAATGAGCCGGTAGCAAAATGAAGACTTTTATTTTTCACGTATTACAGTAGAAAAAAAATGTCTCTTTTATAGAAATATATACTAAAGTATTAGCTGATGAGGTAAGCTAATTAATCCTATAATTATAATGTACAGTACGTATGAATGTATGAGCAGTTATTTTCATATGGGAAATTAGGCAATTTGTTACATATGACAAAACCTTATAACAAGATGCAAATGAGTCAACAAAAATATGGCCAACTTGCTAAAACGTGTTTTAGAAAGTTAGTCTAGAAAGCTACTGGTTAATAATTAAATGTGTATATATGTCAAGTTGACTGGTAATACATCAAATGTCCATTAAGAGATTATAGTAAATAGTGGTAGCATCTCTAATGGTGAATTTGGATTTCTTTAAATATGTTTTATGCATTACAATTTTCTAACTACAATTTATTAATCCTAAGAAGTCTTTGCCACATTTATTTACTAATTTTTTTAAAAAAATCTGTCCCTACATGACTATGATCATTTTAATAAATTTGAACATAGACTATGTTATTTTTTGTTTCCACTGTTGTTTATTAATTGTTGTTTGAGTTCGATAAAATTTTGGATTTGCATAAAAAAAAAATCAAATTGAAAGTAAAATAGTTCCTAATAAGGGTATTCCATAAACAACATACTTGAATGATTTGAGTCCTCTCATTAACAATAAATGAAATATTCTTCACTCATTGAGAGTATAAATAATACTTGAAAAACGAACTACTATCAAATTTGATCAAGCTCAGGTTGTTTATGCCTAAAACGATTATCGTGTTCCCTTGTTCATATGAACCTCATGATATATAATCGAAACAATACTAGTTAAATATTGTCTGTTTCTTTCTTTTTAATTAAAACCTTGTGAAAAGACGAAAAAAGGGAAGTTACATAACATTCGATTTTTCTTTATATCATTTGAAAAGTGAGAACCGTTTGAATTGACTTAACAAATAGCTTTTATGTCAAAAATTAAAAGTCAAACTGAAATAACTTTTAAGTTAAAAAATAAAAAGGAGGGAGACTTACTTTTGGTTTTCCAAACACTTTCTAACTTATTTTAGGTTATTTTTATTTTTGCCAACACTTTTAAAAATAAAAAACTAAATTAAAAATATGTTTGACTAACTTTTAAATCAATCCAAATACCTTCTGACAAGACGTTTATGTTTACTATTATTAAGACTTATTCCACAGAACAATTGGTATTTTTAGTTTTTACTCAAATGAAGAATTATCGATGAAAACAAAAAGCAAGTTACCCCATCTTCGTCTTCAATCCCTAGTCATTAATGAGAAGGAAACATAGACATTTGGATAACATTTAGTTGAAATTGAAAAATACCACCTCCTTTTTAAATATTATAAATTTACTAGAGTGAATTATTTCAAAATATTTGATCTTTTAGAATAACAAAAAAGATTAATTGTTCATTTTCTAAATATACCATTTTTTTCAATTAATAGAACGTTACTTCCTCCGGTCCTATTAAAAATGATTTTCAAAGGTTTAACATGCTTATTAAGAAAGTTAATTGATGATATAATTATAAAAAATATTTTACATAAAGACCAGGTATCTCTCCTCAAAGACCTTTTTTAGAAATTTGTTAAATCATTTATCAGTGTAGATAATTTTAGAAAAAGATTCCACAAGCACCTTCTTGATTTTAAAGAAAAAACCTCTTATTTAGATTTATTTAAAAGACTAGAAAGTCACTTTAAAAAAAAATATGTCATAGAAGCAAAAAATAAATTAAACAAAAATTGATATTATGCAATACTCCCTTTATGCATTTTTATTGTCTACTATTAATTTAACACATATTTTAAGGAGCAATAAATAAAATGATACTGTATTATAACATCATTTGGGTGTAATAGCTTTATATTTTGAGAAATAGTTATAATTAATAATATGAATAAACTAAAAAGTAAATGATAAATGTTTATTTTAACTTAAATAAGTAAAAGTGGACAGGGCAACTGCTTTTTAAAAAATAAAATAAAATATATATATATATATATATATTTAAAAGTAGATTCTAGTCTAGGATAGACAAGAGAGCAATTGTTTCAAGATATTTTTTGTCAAATTTTGTGGAAATGCCATTAGAAAACTCAATAAGCCTAGCTCATGCTTGTGAGTTGGGATTTGGTATTAAGAACTCCAAACACAAGGCTAATTTGGATTAGTTTACATATAACTTGGATCAATCAAAGAAAGAATCAACAGTTAATATTAAAATTATTATCAAGCCTTGATTCTAACCTTGATTAGTGCACCACTTCCCCCAAAGCCAAAGACCATATAAAAACAAAAAAATTATTAATAAAACAAACAATAGGGACCCACCTCACATATTTTTATGACTATAGTCAGCTTTCAATTTCAAGTAGGTCCCTTTTAAGTCAATGGCAAACATTGAAACTTTAATTCATACTACAATTTTTTATTTCTCTCCTTTGTTCTAGCTTCCAATAGTTGGACTTTCACCACCACCGCCGTGTACCACTACTCAAAACGGCCGGTGCCACCCCACTAAAGAAGTCGCCGGCATCCATGTCGGTTTATTATTCGCATGTATATAATTTAAAAATTATTTTATCATCAATTAATTTATGTGTTATTTACTCCTCCGTATTTTAAAGAGTCTCCTTTTTCGCTATAAAACATTTCTTACCAAACTAAAGAAAGTAACAAAGTGATGCAAAAATGCCAAACTTACATCTGCTCTGATCTCTCTCATTTTTTCAACTCTTTCCTACCCCACACCCCTCATACCCCCTACCCACTATGCCCCTGTTGTCAAGCTTCTCTTATTAAGTTCACCTTATTTCAGCTAGATTTATTCTCTCTCTAGAAACAGACCCATCAATGGAAACCTTACCAAAACCTCAGGAATTTCACAGCCCATGTCTTATTTCATCACCAGATAGCCATAGCTCCAACAGTTCAAGCTGTAGCAATAGCAGCAATTCTAACCACCACCACCACCACCACAACAATGGTCTTCATCACCACCACCGCCGCCACCCAACACCACCCACTACCCCAACACCTACACCACCACCACCACTACCCATCACCAGATCCGAACCCAACAACCCGTACCCGACTACCTTCGTTCAAGCTGACGCTTCCTCTTTCAAACAGGTAGTTCAAATGCTTACTGGGTCCTCTGAAACGGCCAAGGTTGGTGCTAATTCGGGCCGTACTGAGCCCGTTAGGAATCCGATCCCTCCAATTAAAACTGGAACTAAGAAGGAGAAATCAAGTTCAAAGCTGTATGAGAGAAGGAACAGCATGAAGAATTTCAAAATTAGCCCATTGGGTCCTGGGGTTGTGAATAAATCCCTTTTCTCTGCTGGGTTTTTGGGTTCTCCGAGAACTGCGACGCCAGAGATTTTGTCCCCGAGCATTCTCGATTTTCCGGCGCTGGCGCTTAGCCCGGTAACCCCTCTCATACCCGACCCGTTTAACCGGTCGCCTCACAGTGCTGCAAGTACCGAGAATTTGGATTTGGAGGCAGAAGAGAAAGCAATCGCCACAAAAGGATTCTTTTTGCATCCATCGCCGGCGAGTACTCCGAGGGAATCGGAGCCCCGCCTTTTGCCCTTGTTTCCGGTGACTTCCCCTAGAGTTTCAGGTTCTTCTGATTCTTAAATGTGCTTTTCTTTTTTCATTTTTGGTCCCTTTTTGAGCTTCATCTCATGTATGATTTTCATATATAACCCACATAGAATATGATCTGGAAGCCAGATGTTGTTATATTACTACTACATATTTGATATTTGTATTGGACAATTGACGAAAATGAGCCAAAAAAAACATGAAATGGCAGCAAGATTTGCTTCTTACACTGTAAATTTTTTTTATCTTCCCTTCTTTTTTTGTAATACTATAGTATAATCCTCTGTATTCAAGTTATCTCTGTTCTGTATTCTGTATAATCAGGAGGCCATCATAATTCTTTTGGTGGAAGACCTATTAAATTAGTATACTTCAAGTGCAACTTTTAGCCATTAATTACTAAAATTTTCTTCTTTGGGAGTTCACATGAGTGAACAATAAGGAGAGAAGGTGCTATCAATGGGGATACTGAGGATTAGCAAAGGGGCCTAGCTGTCGAGGGGAAGAGTAGAGGAATGGGCAAGGAATCTTCACTCTTTCGTTCTCCATGATAACAATAGTCTTAAAATGACAAATAAAAGGGCATATGTTAGTGTACATGCTTCTTTTGTAAGCATTTGGTTATTTGATCACCTTTTTACCTCTGCCTTCTTGGTCGTGCTCGTCAGATCAGGCTTGCCTAGTGCAGGTTACCTCTCTTATGTGATTTGCAAGCTATTGCATAGGAGCAGGGTTCTACCCTGTGCGCACCCAAAAAGTAGCGGCTGCAAGTTTTCCTTGTTATAAAAAAAGATGAATTTATCTAGCACGAACTTAAATTAGTCGGACCATAATATTTCAGAGATTGGATATCTAAAGTGAAAAGAAAAGAGCTTTTCTTTCAAAACAAGGTAGTGCATTGACATCTTTTATGTTGAAAAAAAAAAAGAAAATATAAAAGGTATGAACTCTTTTGCTCTTAACTAAAGTAGGGTGTAAAAAAATTCAAACTTTAGTCTCTTTGGATCAAGTTATTTACTTTGAGATGTTCAAGAGTAAAAATTATCCATCAAGCCTTTCCAGCCTTTGGAGCTGTTTCTAGTGGTAAAAAAGAACCAAAAAAAAGCTTAAACAAGTAAATAATAGGAGTAGAAAATTTGTAGAAAGTTCTGTTTTACCTAAAAAGATTTCACTGATGTATTTTAAGGGTAAAATAATGCTTAAGGCAATAGTACTGTGAACTATTTGCAGCTCACCAATAACTTAAAAAACCTTCACTCTCCAACTGCTTGATTCGGAAGTGGTTCTGTCTGTCATTTTAGTACTGTTTCCTACATGATCCATATTTGCTAAATAGTACTCCTTCTATCACAAATTAGTTGTCGTGATCCATAATTGTGTCAAATTATTTGTCGTTTTAGAAGTTCAACACAAAAATAATTATTTTCTCATTTTAAGACTTGGTAGTTTATTGTTTTTGAAGAGTACAAACTTAGAATTGTTCAAATACCAATGAGGGTAAAATAATTACAAGTCCCTCCTTATTAAAAGAGAATCATGACAGATAATTTGATACGAGTGATTGAAGATTAGTGCTTGTTTCTCCATTGTTCCCCTGTATATTTCTTGAAGGTCAACCAGTCACCACTAATTTGATTGAGAAAGATGTTAGTATTAATTTCTAAATTGTTTTTAGTGAAGACAAGTCTTGGACAATAATTACAATTTGTTGGTATGAAGAAGTTAGATATTGAATTCTGAGAATGAATTGCAATAAATATAGTCAAATATGTAGTTATAGATTACAGGTATTGATAAAGGGCAAACAGTATCAACCACATGATTTTTTCAACAAAAGTAGTGTTCCAAGGAAAAAAAAGGAAATAGGGTCCACCAAAATGAAGTCTAAAACCATAAAGAAAGTGTATAATTATTCAGCTGAGTATCCTAAGTCAAGAACCACTTTTAATGCTTACTTTGAATTGCTCTCTTGTTTATCCTTGAGTCTCCTTTTTTGGTGGTCAAAAAAGGGTAGGTTACTCAATGAATAGAGACATGAGAAAGTGGGAGTGGGACTTGTCATTATGAGAGGAAAGAGGGGGAAAGTGAGCTGAAAGTTAGGGAGAAAGCAAATCTAGAAACCATGGTGTTTTTTTTTTCTTTGAGGTGGGGAAGGGATTGTTTTTTCTTTTGTTTGCTTGTTTCTTGGTCTATGTGGGTATTATGATTTAGTATCCTAAGTTGGTGAGTCATTGAATACAAAATTTGAGAGAACTACATGTGCACTGTTTTTGTCACCCTTTGGTTTTGCCAATCATTTCTCATTAGTTTGTTTTGTTGCTAAATGATTGATTACATTTTAATCCGTCATTGTTGACTATTTCTCATCTTATATTAGTTTAATTCTTTAGTCTTAAGTTTTTAATAAAAATGATAGCTTGTTTTGGAAAATAGAAAAAAAAATGTATATTGTAGCATGACATTTTTGACTTTAGTAAGACATGGCGATGGTAGAGTCCCTGTCAATTGTCGCTATATTCAGTTGTGTTGACGCAATTCATCTTCACGTTTTTGAACCTTACATTAAGTTCGGCTCAATCTTTAGTACGGCGTTGAAGTTTTACTATTTCTACTTTCCTGTGTTTGATCAACTTTGAAATTGTGTGCTCTATGTGATGACTTTTTACCTTAGGTTAAGATGTACACTTCGAATTGGGTAAGGAAGAAAAGATAACGCGGTGCTCTGACAAAATTACTTGATTCCTAGTAGTTGAAGTAACAAGTACTCGATGAATTAGTCGAGGTATTTGTAAGCTTGGTTAGATAGTGACCTAATGTAAGTGTTGGATTATTTTGCAAACCTTGTTATTTGTTGCCGAGATTTAATATTTTCGGGAAGCTTTGACGTAATGAGTGAAGTCGTTGTAGAAATGTAGAAATATGTTGCATACAATAGTACCACTTGAGCAACTCTCTCTTATTAAAAAATATTTTTTAGTCACTAAAGCTTGCGTTTGAACACGTGAAATGAAGTCATGATTTTAAATCCACATTCGGACATACTATCTAGGATAATTGCTTTCCACCTAGCCTTTACGAAATCAAAGAAAATAAGTAAATGTCCTTTATGAACACTTTAAACTTATCGTCGAGTGATATTAGTATAATTATTTTTCTTTTCATAAAATAAGTGTCTGTTCAATTTATATTTTCCTTTTATCTTCCAGTATGTTGTTGTGCGATTTCACTAGTGTGTTGTCTTATCTTTCGGTATGATAGAAAATCTTCTTCTTTTTTTAAAAAGTGTGGTATGAAAGTGACGGTAGAGATTAGCAGCGCAAAGTTAAACAACTTATGGTGCTGATAATAATATCCAAGTGTCAATATGCTCATGTATAAGTTAATTTACAAAATCTCAAATATGAAAAAGTTTTCCCCAACTTTTATATGTAATGTATATATGGGTAAAATATGATTGTTATAAAATTTCTCAAATCATATAACAAAAAACGTAGTTTTAAAATCGAAAGATATTTTCATTAATATTTGCTTTCGAACAAAAGGGACATTATTCCAGCCATACATATTGTCGTTGGTCCAATAATTATCTACTCCAAATTTTACAATTTTCGTAGGAGCAAATACTTTCAAAAAGTGCAAAAAGAAAGATGTCACTCTTTTATCCTTTAATTATTTATTTGTTGCGTGATACTTCAGAAAAGAAATACACCAAATGAGAAACTTATTCAAAGTTAGCTAATTATTTGTTTGTTGATATTGTCAAATGAAGAAATTAAAAAAGCAAATACTTTTTTCTACTTTCTTCAATATAATAAGAAGGTTATATATTATTATTTTTCAAAGTATATTCTTACCCCTTACTTCCATTATAGATACGATTACTTGTTATCCTTTTCTCTTATTACCTTTTAATTAGTAATAGTAACATATATGGTCACGAAAGTTTGAACTTCGCGTGGAAGGTTGCTTTGAGCAGTACCAAGTCTCCTTCAATGCTTTTCATGGCGCTTTATTAGTTATATATATATATATATATATATGATTTTTTCCAAAGTTAATGGGTGCACGTATACCCTGAATCCGCTTTTGGTTATTCATATACGTATCAGTATATAGTTGCAACCTTTTTGTTTCCCTTTTTCTTCATCTGATTGATACGTCAAACAGATTAGTTAGTTCTGTTATTTTCAACGTTTGGAGAAAAATGTGGGAATTCTTTGCTTGCAAGTTGCAATAATTAATTATTATTAGCTCTAAGTTAATTCAAAGATAATAAGCTAATTAATTAATTCAATTTGCCTGTATGATGAGTCATAAGGCAGCTTGTGGACCCCCACCCCCCACAGGATATTATTTTTCCCTTTAGAAAGTGGTAGAGATATTTTTTCGTTTAAAAATTATCCAAAATTTGACAACTTCAGTCTGAATTCTGAATTCAAAGCCGTGCAGCATTTGAAGTGATTTTTTATTAAGAACTAAAAAGTCGACAAAACCAAAATTTTAAAACACAAATATTCAAAGCTGTTGTGCACGTACTTCTCTACTATTAGAAAGAACATTATTTCCCTATTGAAAGTTTCCACTCAAAAATAATTATCAGTGACTAATTCAACAGATATTTTGATTGATTTTAAATTCGATAAATATTTTTATTGAATTAATGGAAAAAAAATAGTAGTGTTTTAACATAGAAAATAGGAAGAATCTGTTTCTCACCATATACTTTTTAAAGTGAGCTGATTCGATGAAAAATAGATAAAAAATTATCTATGAAAACAAGTTCTGTTTCTAGTAGCAGCGTTCGTCCATGATTTAATGCATCAATGTTTTTCTCACACTAAATTACCTTAGAACTTATTTAATATGATTTTTTTTGTTAGGTAGAAACTCACTTGTCAAGCTAAGATTAAATTTGAAAAATAAATAAATTCCTACCTTCTTTAATTATGTAAAATATACTTATTTTGGGCTAAATATAAAAATTAAAAACATCATATAATATGGACCGGAGGTAGTATTAAATCGAGCTTTTAACTAAATACTTTAATGTACATAAATTTAGACAAAGAATGAAACTCATAGTGAGAACTGAGAAGGTTGTAGACAATATAGAGTCGATATTAAAATAAAATTATTTGTTACCAAATTTACGTTTGTAAATAAGTCAATTTATGTAACCTGTACCGTGAATCACATGAATCTAGTGGACATTAACAAGTGACAATCACACTTCTGGAGAGTCAACTTAGATTGCACTAGATGTAAATAGTTGTCAGAAAACAAAAACAAAAAAGTAGAAACAGACAGATGAGAATAGTTGTTGAAAAAAATATACTATAAAAAGAATAGCTCTTGAAAAAAAAAAGAAGAAGAAAGAAGTGTAGTATATGGGTGTGCAGTGCATTATTGTGGAATCCAGATCAAAAATACAAATCGAGAGCCGATGTTCTTTTGGAAACAATATCTTTACCTCCACGAGGTAGTGGTAAGGTCTGTGTATATAATCTATCATCCCCAGATCCTACGGATTTCACTATGTATGTTATTGTTGTTGTTTCAGATGAGGAATCAAAATTTTCGATAGGATATGCTCGGTATGAAGGAATTATCTAAAATTATTCATATATATGTAGGGACAGCAGATAAGTTCAATCCAAACCTGGAGATAATATCACGGTCCATGCTGTACGTACTTCACTTTGGGCCTTTATTTGGCATATTAGACCAGTGGCGTAGCCAGAAATTTTATGAAGGGTGTCCAGAAATTGTACATGAGTACATTTTTTCTTTTGGATGAATGAGTGCACTAGAAATTTTAAAATTAAAATACGTAATATACATGAAATTTTTTGAAAAAAGTATGTAATATACATGAATTTTTTTGAAAAGAAGACGAAAAAGATGAAAGAGTGCTAGAAATTTTAAAAATTAAAATACGTAATATACATGAAATTTTTTGAAAAAAAGTATGTAATATACATGAATTTTTTTGAAAAGAAGACGAAAAAGATGAAAGAGTGCTAGAAATTTTAAAAAATTAAACTTTGTAATATACATGAATTTTTTTTAAAAAAAGTACGTAATTAAAAAAGAGGCTTAAAGCTGCTGCTAGAGAGATTTGAACTTTCAAACGCTTAAAGGCTTGGCTCTTTCAAGAAACTTTAAACCACTAGGCTACAACATCTTATTGTGTTAAGGGTGTTTAGAATATGTTATTTAACCACTTTGTATATTATTTTACTTGTATATACGGTATAATTTCCCGACGAAGGGTGTTGTATGTAGCTACGCCCCTGTATTAGACCCAAAAAATGTATATGGAAATCCATCAATTTATCAAGTCAAACTCACTCACCTTTTCATTTCATTTATCTTCCTGAAAAATAAAGAGGAGTGAGTTTAATATTTCTATTCTATGTGGTCCTATAAGGCTTTGCCTCTTCATGTTAATAAGGTAATCAATTCGAATTATTCGAGGAAATGATCTTTTATCGCCACTTACAAAATGAATAGAAGAAAATGATCTATAATTTTTTTACGAGTAAAGATGAACATCTTTTCTAAAATAGGCATAAAACTAAAAACAAGTTTGTCTATGGCTACGAATTCAGATCCAACGAATTTTCATCGGTCACTCCAACGAATTTTCCTAGGTGGCAGTCCAGCGACTAAAACAATATTTGAGATGCACAATTTGATCAAGTCTCATAATTTTTTTTTGTCAAATTGGGCTTGGAAATAATATGAGATGTAAACTCAAGCCCTGGAATGAATTTGGACTTGTCAACAGGCCCATGATCTGGAAAGCCCATGCATAAGAATTCAATAGTTCTAAGTTCTAATTAGCTTCTAGTAAATAGCAATGCTACTACTACTACTTCTCAGGAGAGGTAACCCGCACTGGGAGCTCGATCCAGAAGGCAAATTCTTTCTTTTGTTGGTAAGAGGTTTTGGAACTTGAGACTTTCAACATAAAAGTCTAAAGCCTCAATCATTGGACCATCCTAAAGGATAGACATCAACGATTTTAATTATGAACTACATGTAAAATTAAATCATTTAAAAAAAACCGGAGTGCATGCAGCCGTTTTGATATTAAGTCGATCTTGAGTAGTAAAAAAGAGTTGACATGCAATTCCTTTAGTCTTTCTTGAGATTTTCTAAGGATAATTGGTAATTAGATTAGAAAGAATTCAGGTATAAATTAAAATAATAGATATTTATAATGGTGACAAAAAGGAACCAAAATTCTGTTGTTTGATAATGCACAACTTCTAGAGTTCTAACCTTTTGATTAGACAAGGGGACTTTGGTAAATCATGTTTATCAAATGAAAGATGTGTCAAGTATCTTTGACATGTGGCATGCTCAAAACTTTGTCCTTTTTTATTCTTTCTTTAATGTTCTTGAACATAAGGTCCTCATCAAGTTGTGACATCTCATGTCCCCACAACCCACCATAATAATATATTACAATAGCATAAAAAAAATGGTTTCCAATATATTCGATATTCGCATTAAAATTCGATTAAATTCAAACTACACATTATTAGATTTATTTTACGGTTGATGCTTTTGATAGGGATTTATCCACACTCAAAAATTGAACCCAAAACCTCTAATTAAAAGTGAAATATTCTCATTACTACACCACAAACTCAATACTCGTGTTGATAGAATATCATAACTACTCACATACAAAGTATTATCCTATGCACATGGTAAAGGTAATTAGTTAACTGTTTTTCTCTTTTAGGGCAAATATATTTATAGGAGCATGATTGAATTAAGCCCAAATCAAAATGTCTAAGTGGGGTAGAGGAGTCTAATATGATGACTCCACTTGGCAAGCCCACACTTTATCCTGTACAAAAATTAATGTTGTATATATATATCCAAATGTGGACCAAGACATGAACCTAACACCAACTATCTAGACCATTAGTAGGCCATTTTATCTTTGACTATATGTATTTCTTCAAATTATATATTCTCATGAGTTGGTTGCTTCTGCTGTCAAAATTACATTGGCTTTTTGCCAAGAAATCTATGTTAGTAATTTTAATGTAAATATCTAGAGCCATGAAGGTTTTCTAGTTAACCAAAGATGTCATATTGATAAGTAAAATGGCTATAAAGCAAGCAAGCTTCTTTATCCATGATAAATAATTAAGATTATTTTAGCTCTATAAAAAAGTTAAGACAACATCCTACCAACCCACCAGCTTTAACATACAGTTTATATTTTAGAAAACTTCTTCTAGTAATTAATGATTAGAAAAAGGACAAGTAGCTTCATGACTTGTCTATGCAACTTAACTAATATTAATATATTGAGGGAACAAATTGAATAATTCATAAACTGGGATGTTATATAATAAAAGAACTGAATCTAGCTTAGTTTAATGGATTTTAGCTTGGATTATAAGGGATATTATGGAGTTACTTGGTCAGAAAACTAAAAACAAATAGAAAATGAATAATGAATATGACTCCACCTTTTTCTTCTCATTTGCTATTTGATATTCATATTCAAACTCTGATTAATTTAAATTTACTTCAATGTTAGAATCAATATTGATTTTATTTATGCCAAATCTCGAACATAAAATATGTGATTAGGAGAAAAGAGTTTCTATTCATCCTTATGATATATGATGGCTCTGATTTATAATAACTCCATTTGAATAGAGAAATATATGTATGGTAAAAGAAGCTGATGGGAGGTAATATATTGAGGTGTATATAAATTGGTTCAAATATATAGTATTCAAGAGTGTAATCTGATAATTAATACAGTTGATTGAAAATTATATAAAAAAAATTATTTATATTTTCAATTGAGAGTTGGTGAATTACAAGATATGAATACGAATCCTCATTAATAATGTAAAATGTTAAGTAATCAATCAACTGAACTAGTCGTAATTCTGTGAAATCTTTTAAGTTAAAATCTTGGTAAAAGATTATCCAAATTAGATCATCATGAAAAAGGAAGAGGAAAAAAAAAACAGAAACATATAGTATGAGAGAACAAAGGACATTTTATTCATTTCACTCTACTCATTAATACACAGCCACCTTTTTTGTTTTGTCTATTTCACACAACTAATACAACAACAGTTGGCCAAAAATTCTGTTGTTTCACTTCTTTCTTCCCCTGTCCTACTGTTCCCTCCCTTTCTCCCATCTCCCTCTCTCTCTCTCTCTCTCTCTCTCTCTCTCTCTCTCTCTCTCTCTCTCTCTCTCTCTCTCTCTCTCTCTCTCTCTCTCTCTCTCTCTCTCTCTCTCTCTCTCTCTCTCTCTCTCTCTCTCTCTCTCTCTCTCTCTCTCTCTCTCTCTCTCTCTCTCTCTCTCTCTCTCTCTCTCTCTCTCTCTCTCTCTCTCTCTCTCTCTCTCTCTCTCTCTCTCTCTCTCTCTCTCTCTCTCTCTCTCTGCTCATCAAAAGTACTTCTTTGTTCTTACCCACTTAATCGATTTGCTGCATCTTCTATCTTCTGCTCTGAATTCCAAGTTTCTTGAATTCTTGAGGTATTGTAGTTTTTTCTTTCATGTTTTTGACTTTTTGTATCAAAAGTAGTAGCTTTATTTATGCCTTTGTTTGATTCTTGTTTGCTTGACTATTTGTCTAGATTTTTTTTATTTTTTATTTTTATTTTTAATTTCAAGTTACTAAAGGTACTCTCTGTTCATCACTCTATTCCCAATTTCCTTTTTTCTTCTTTCAAGATTTTAAAATCAAGTTTTTTTTGTGTGTGTATTTTTTGTTCTAGAGATTGTATTTATGCTTTAAGAAGATAATTCTGTAGAGAACTGGTATGGATGTAACTGTTAATTGAATGGATCATTTTCTAGCTTAGTTGTATTCATTTATGGTGGTGTGATCACTGTTAATTTCTTTGTGGGAAGTTGATTATCAGTTTTCTATTCCTTTGTGTTGCTTAAGGTATATGGAGTCAGAAAGTCATCTGGAAGTCTTTATCAGTTTTAGGTTTTGGTTGACTTTGTGCTTCAAACTGGTCCTTTTTGGAATTTTATAGGGCACAAGGGAAAACATCTTGAATAGTTTTTTTGTTTTTTTTTTTGTATTGAATTTGTGGAGTTATGGCTACTGGCTTTTGGGGATCATTTTTATTGTTAAGTTAAATGGATATGTAAGATGTATTTTTTGTCGTAAAAAAGTCATTAGAAAAGATATGTTTTTGGTTTGATGAACTGAGGTTGTGCAAGAAATTCCCTTTGTGATAATCTAGTATTCACTAATTCAAGGCTATCAAGTTGGATATTGACCCATTTTTGCTTTCTTTTAAATGTCCTTGATATTTATGGGTGTTGAATAATAGTTGAGTTGACTGACCTATGAATAAACTTTTCAAAATTCCACAAGTTAAAAAATGGATGTGATGTTGCTGTGGAACTAGTTAAAGCCTAAAGGAGAGGTTAGCATCCTAAGATCAAAGCTAGAACATTGGAAGTTAATAGATTTTCTTGTCGTAGTTCGTACAAAATTCTCTTTACTTTCTTTCGGTTGCTGGTGCATTTGCTAAAGAGGTACTTGATCGCTTATGTAGGTACACTTTTGTTGGTGTCATCAATGAGATATTGATTGGTACTGAGGTTTATTTTTAGCAGTCATGGACGCTGATTCAGCTGCAGCATTTAATGATCAGAAGGAAAAATTGAATACTTTTATTGAGGTGACTTATTGAATCTGTTTCGAATATTTTACTCTCCTTTTATGCTTCTTGTGATGGAAAATTTGCTTACTTTTCTCATCCATATGGCAGATTGCCAATACAGAAAAGCAACTGTTAACATCAATCTACTCTAAAGGCCTGTTACACAAAGATGTCCAAGAATTGTACCACAAAGCCCGTGCCAGCTATGAGAATATTATTGTAAATAATTATGAAGTAGTGGGGCTTCAGGAAGTTGAATTCTCTCTGTGGAAACTTCACTATAAACACATTGATGAGTTCCGTAAAAGGATTCGGCAGGCTAATGCTGAGAAAAAGAAAATTGAAACACACGAAGGTGATTCAAGTGCTGCCCGAGAGATTGACAATCATATGGAAGGGCTCAAGTCATTTCTGTCTGAAGCTACTGAGTTCTATCAGGAGTTAACTAAAAAACTCAGACAAAGTTGTGGGCTCCCCAGGGAACTGTTACTCTGTAAGAATGGTAGCATGTCACTTCCTCTTGTACCCATGAAGCTACCTCAATGCCAATATGCATGCCACCGTTTTCTAATTTGTCTGGGAGACCTGGCCAGATATGGTGAACTTTGCAAGAAACCGGATGCATTTAAGTGGTCTTTAGCAGCCACATACTACTTTGAGGCATCTAGGATATGGCCAGACAGTGGAAATCCTCATAATCAGGTTGATTCTATGGTTAAATTTGTTGGATTGTGGACACCTTGTATTTCTATATGTTTTCTCTTTCATCTTTTACAACCTTTAAAGATACAAGATTGTCGGTTCTTGTTTCCTGCATCAAAGTTGAGACAAAATCCGCTTTGAGGCTCTTATTAAGTTATTTCATCTGCAGCTAGCACTATTGGCAACATACACTGGTGACCCTTTCCTTGCCTTATACCATTGCGTCAGAAGTTTAGCTGTTAAGGAACCATTCCCTGATGCCTGGAACAATCTTATGCTACTCTTTGAAGAGGTGATGTCAAAAGATTTTCTCTTAGTCTTCATTCTTCTTTTCTTGAGCAAAAGAGACTTGAAGTGTATTATTTCCCTTATGAATTTTTTCCCCATCTGCTGTGATCCCTTCTGAGTCTACGGGACTAAAACAAGTTTTCATTGTTTCTTGTGAATCTGCAGAATAGGTCATCTATTTTGCATTCATATTCTAGTGGAGCTTGCCTTGATTTGCTAAAACCTTCAGTGTGGTGTTCCATGGATGCTATAAATCGCACAACCAGTGGTTCCTTAAACAAGAATATGCCAGAAGCCGCTGAAACTGTTACCTCTGGAAAATCTGATATATGGCTTCTGTTTGTCAGATTGATGAGTTTCTTTCTCGTGTACTCCAGGTACACATCATTTACACGTTCGAGTTAATCAAATAGTCATTTGAGATAGTTCTCATGTATCATCTATTGTTTTTCACTTAATCCCTTTTCGCCCTGTAGTTGCTTTAGTTCTTTATGGGGGAAGTTAACTAGCTCTGCTTGATTTAATCAACTTAAAAATGTGTATGTTTTCAACAGTAATTTCCAAGTATAAACATTGCACTGTAGGCATTAAAAACTGGAAACCAAGGTTAGCATTAGTGCATCGACAAATTTGCTTGCTTTTGTTAAATTGAAAGCATATATAAGGATTACACTGATGTGCAACATTGCACTGTAGGCATTAAAAACTGGAAACCAAGGTTAGCATTAGTTCATCGACAAATTTGCTTGCTTTTGTTAAATTGAAAGCATATATAAGGATTACACTGATGTGCTGTTTTCTAGTTGTATTTGTGTGATGGAAGATTATTTTCACTGGTAACCTCAGCTATTTGTGGTTTGCTGATACCAGGTGCAGATTAAATAGGTCTCCCCTGACCCCTGGTACTCCTTTTGAGTAGCTGGGATCAATTCTCTTGTCCTTTGTAGCTTCATGTGCAATTTGTGAACTTTTTATTTTTCTCTCCTTTTAAAAATCTTTTTTTTAGTTTCTTTTTGCTATTTTGAGTGGTATTCTGAAACACTCCCATACCAAACAAAAGGTGAAAATATTGGTTTTGTATTTACCTCTATGGATATCATGCTTTATGTAACACAAGCTGATGAGGCTGCTCCCCTCTTTAAGTAACTGCTTTCTTTATATCTGAATCAATGATATCAGGAAAAGTAATGCAGCATCTCAACTCCCTTGTTTCTAGTGAAACACTGCAGTTGAAACTAATTTGTTTGATTGATTTGACTCTAGGCTGGTTAAATGCATGCCTTTTGAATTAATTCTCTCAGCTAGGCTTGTCCTTTTGATTTCTCACATTAAACCCTTCTTCACCCAAAATTTGCCTTTGAATATTTTTTTTCTTCCTTTACTACTAACTTTAACTTTGTTCTGGTTATAAGTTGGTGCTTTTAGATCTTGATAAGCTAGTGGCTTCCTTCACATAGTTTTAAATGATGTCAATCATTAGTGTTAGAAACTCTTAAGACTTCAGCTGTTTCTTTAATGCAGCTTGGAAGACTTTCAATCTACTGTTGCATCTACTGTGCGACAATTGGAAGGCCTGGTGGTAATGGATGATGATGAATTAAAGGCTTCTCTCGAGTCTTACCAGTTAATGGATCCATTGAGAAGAGGCCCTTATCGTGCTCTTCAACTTGTCTCTGTTTTCATCTTTATCTTCCATAGCCTGACTGAGAGTGGGGATGGCTTGGATCCAAAGAAAGATAACAAGCAGCAATCTGCATTGACAGAGCTGGCAGTAGCTGCTACTTTTATTTGTGCTGGTCGCCTCGTTGAGAAAGCTGCAACAAGAAATAGCACACAAACTTGCCCCCTTTTACCCACCGTTTGTGTGTTTGTAGAGTGGTTAGTTAACATACTTGATAGAGCAGAAGCACACGCAAGAGATGAAAAGGTCCAGAGTGCTATATCTTACTTTTTTGGTGCTTTAGCTGATCTTCTGAACCGGCTTGATCCTTGTGAGAATGAACTTGCTCTAGAAAGTACTGCTCTTTGGGAAGACCATGAACTGAAGGGGTTTCATCCCATGGCCCATGCTCACAAGTCTTTGGACTTCACGAGCCATTTGGAATGCATTGATAATTTCAGTAGTAAGAGTGTGTGTCGTTCACAGCGTATCTTTCGTGCAGCATCTAAACTGGCTCACAGATCCAGTCACTCAAGAAAATGGATCTCTTATGATAAAACAGACAAAAGATTCCACATCATGGACTCAGAATTAGCAGATAGGGGAAAGCCAGGAGTAGCTGAATCTGTTTCGACTCTTCCGCTAAAAGAGACCTATCAAAATAATTGTGGAATGGCAATGGAAAACGGAGAGAGTCAAGATCATCCTTGTCTCAGCAGCCAATCCGTTACCACAGATGAGGAAGAAGTCATTCTTTTCAAGCCCATCACTAGACATAACTCAGAACCAATATATACATCAGGCACTTCATGTGATCAATTCTCCATCAATGTTATCAATGGAACTGCGGCTTCTGATGAATCCTTGCGCCGTGCCACATCGTTGATTTCTGAGCAAAGCAATCCACAGAATGATATTTTCAGTTTCCGTCCAGAAAGTACAAACTTGAGGTACAACAAGCCGCTCAAGCAATCTGCAGCTTTCCCTGCTGGACCTCCATCTCTGAATGCTTGGGTCCTTGAGAAGGAAAGTCCAAGAAATGAGAAGGGACTAAGGGAATTAAATAGGCAGCAGTTAAGCCCAATTGATGAACTAGCTTCTGAATCTTTATCTGGTCTCTCCTTGAATGAAACTAGAGATCACAACGTTCGTTCCATGCCAGTTTCTGCAGCTATTCATGATACTCCTCCTCCGTATGTCACTCCAGTCCCCTCAGCTCCACTGTTACCGGAAGATGCATCTTGGTTTAAGGGAAACTCATCAGTTTTCCCTAACAAGAGTGCATTTGGGACCAAGGAAGGGGACGGTATTCTTGGTGCATCACCAGTGGGGGGATACTCAAGTCCATCTACAGTTCGTGGACCACTTGATTTTGTTGCAGGTGCTCCACGCTTTGTTGAGGGGTACCCACCATTACTTGGAATGAGTTCATCTGAATGGCTGTATCACTACAGAAATAGTCAAAACTTCGAGCGAGTCAGCAATCTGGTATGGCCTGTTCACTCAAACGCACCAGCAACCTATGGAAACCTGAACGCGACCAATCTTACCAGGTTTGATGTCTTAGATCAATGGGGAAATCACTTGGCTTCTAGTCCCATGGTGTACTTGGAGAGCCCGCAGTTGCATCCAAGTCCTCCTCTTGCCTATGGTGCAGAAGAACAAATAATCGATAAACATTTTCTTGGTTACCAAAGAGCATCCCCGTATGTATGTGGCACTGGAATGGACTTTAGACAGGAGCAGCCAACACTTCTTAACTATCTCAAAGAGAGAGAACGGCAAATACCACCAGAGTCTCAATATAAAGGTCCTAATTTTATGGGAAACTAAGCTCTATGAATACTCATTATCTATCAGGCATTTTTCCACCTGCATTGCCTTAATTCTCAACGTATAAATACATGAATTGCGGCATCACAAACTTTCTAAGTGTGAAATGTGTACCAATTTAGATGGATGAAATATAGAAATGTATGCATTTAATTGGTTGTGAACTGAGAAAGTGTTATCTAGAATCTTTAACTTGTAGAATTGTTGAAGATGAATGCACTTTTCTCATTTTGTAAAGTTGTTTTGTTTTTTAAAAGTCATCTGCAGTGAATGTTTATAGCAAAGAATTGTAGAACATGAGCATATAGACGGTTGTTGTTGGATTATAATGGGTATGTTGTTTGTTGAGCATACTGACTTTGTAATAGAAAATTTAACTCATTTCTGTTAAGTTGTCGTATTGGTTCAAGGTAGTGTCGGAGCTACGTATCTTTTATATATATATATATATTGAATCCCCTTGAGATTAATATGGCATACTTTACTAGAATTCTTGGCTCCGGCATTAAGCTCAAGGAAGATCTGTGGGGGCTAAAGTAGTGCAAGTCCCACTAGTTTGGTCGTATGGTTAGGCATGGGCGAGATTTTTATGAGAGAGTTTTGGATATTTTTTAATTGATTGTTGATTTTGATTAATGTTTTAAGATGAAGTAGTTCTATGTACATCTACATTTACTTGATTTGTATAATTTCATCCTTTTTATTATATTAATTTATAAAATGTTAAAAATTAAAGATTCATATTAAATCGACCGCATTAAAGATTTCATCCTTTTTATTACATTTACCTTTACACTTTGCTTTGCATCAAGCAAAACGCCTCGTAGTCTCACGCTTGTGCCTTTTAAAATACTGAACTTTTTGCTAAACCTAAATTGTCAGAAATATTTGGTACTTACACATACGAGCCACTTGGCCAAAATATTAAACGTTCAGCCACTTTCTAATGCAAAATAAATTTTGAAAAAAAATAAAAGGAACATATACAAATCCTACTAGTTTAGGAGCTAGTTACTTATAAGTTATATACACTAGTTTGCAGTATTATGTATCTTATTAGATTTTGGTGCCTCCAGATACATTTAAATACATGTATCTCAAACACATATGGTCAAATTAGGTGTAATTTGTTCTAAATATATTGTATCCAAGTGGATTCACATATATCTGGGATACATAACTAACCTCGCTTGTTTTTCTCCCATCTTGCTCGCCACTCTCACATGTATCTAGTATCCTAGATACATGTATCTAGTGTGATTCACATGTATCTGGGATACATGTGAATCTTGCTCGCCTCCCTCCTCAATCTCGCTCACCTTTCTCCCTATTTTTGTGTATCTGGTGACAAAAATACATGCATTTAAGTGTTAGATACGTAGAAAACTCTTAATTAGTGGTACGATACATAATATTTTAAAAATATAAGTAATAATAATATTAATATATATAGTAGTGAAGTATATCTAATCTATATCTATAAATCTATAAGTCTATATAAAGCTGAATCTAGAATCGATGATGCGGCAGCCTCCAATGGCCAGCATTTGCAATTATCTATTTTATCTTTTTAATAAAAAAATAAAATCTGAGTTTTTTCCTACAAAAAATAATAATCAATGAAATAAAAGAAGAGATCACACTAAATAGGAGTAATTCATTACTCAGCAGCAGCCCAAAACGTCTAAAAGGTCACAATAAATATGAGTTATTTACTCAACATCAGCCCACAACCTCTAAAACCCAGCCCATCCAAAACGTTTCAAAACCAACCCAGCATCAGTTACATTTTTGTATATGAATCACTTCATTACAAAATTTAAGAGGATTTATTCATCACTTAATTATAGAATTTGAAAAGTTTTTTTACCAATAACTTTTGAATACTATATAAACAAACATACAAACTATCAGATTGGAGAATCATGGCCTAAACATGAGTCAAAGACAACTATGTAATTTCAAATATCAATATTGCTACTATTTGATGCTCCTCTAATCCAATTAGATTATCCACACACTTATTACTATTCAAAACACAAAACATCAGTCATTTGGGCAAGAAACAGATCATTTGTTTATTACCATTCAAGACACAAAACCTCAGTCATTTAGGCATGAAACAGATCATTTGTTGAATGTTACACATATACTATTGGTGAAGAGGTTGATCGGAGAGTTTTTTTTATCGTGATGACGATCGGAAGCATGACTAGACGATCAATGGTGTCTAACGTATCTTGAAGTCACAAATAATTTGACATATTTTTGTAAGCATAAACTCTTGTATGAATGTAGTGTTTTTTTTTTTCCTTTCCATCTTCTTTATCATTCTTCATTGTAGAGAAAATGATGAATAATTTAGAGAGAAAAATTGAGTATGGAAGTTTTTTCATATAATTAGAAGGAGATAAAGTAAAATTATAGTAATAAATTATAGACTAGAAGTAAGTAATGATATATAGAGACGACAGTAATGGGAGAAAATGAAAATGAAAAGAAATAGAGAGGAGTTTGGAAAAGAAAAGGAAATTGTCAAGAAAAAGAAAGGAAAGAAAAAATTTCATATAGTATGATTGAAATTTAAGTTTAATTTGTAGTTAATAGTTCATATAGTTTGTTCTATATAAAAGGAAAATTTCATATTATAGGATTGAAATTGAAGTTTAATTTATAGTTAATGATTCATTTAATTTGTTCCATTTATAGTCTTGATTTATTTCATATTAAATTTCTCGAAATTAATGTAGAATAAATGACAAATTGGTCAAATGGAAAAACATATTACTTAAAAAATTCTTAGAATGGTAGGAGAAGAAAAGGGAAGGAATTGATCTTCTAATTTAAGCGAAATTTGGGTTAAAAAAATAATTATTTGACAATTATATTAAGTGTAGTGTAATTAAGAATATGAATGAATTCATAAAAATTTATTAATATGGACTAAATATTGCACCCGTATATATATTTATTGCCTAATTTTAGAATATTATATTAATTTAAATTCAATTGAATTTCAAAGATGAGTCAAATTAATTCTTGGTAGACGAAAAAATCTCACATAATTTAAAATAAGATAATATCATATGACCAATTAATTTACATAATCAATTCGAATGAATAAATATAAATTTCTTTACGACTTAATTATTTTTAATTTGTTGATTTTATTAATCTCCTTTCAATAATCCTTTTTTTTAAGTCCTTCTGAAATTCTTATATTTATTAATGTTATAGAGAATTTGTACTCCTACAAAAGAAAGAGGAAATTTAAACATACAAAAATATTTTCAACATAATATAGTATATTGTTATTTTAAAATATGACCTCTTATTCCATTTAATTCATCACAATAATGCTTTGCTCAACTATATACTTATGAATAGTTGTCACTTAAAAAGATGTAAAAATATCAATATCATCTTATATATTCGATACTAACCTGAGATAAATATTACACACTATATCTTATAAATATTTTTTATAGCCGCGCGAAGCGTGGACAATTTCACTAGTATATATATAAAGGAGAATCATGACAAGGTGATGTGACACCTCTCTATAACCTTCATTTCTATTTATTTTTTTTCTTCTTTTTTTGGCCTTTTTTCTTCATTCTTTTCATTAAATAATTTGTTTATTAATTAAAAAATTCAATCATATTTACTATTGTAATTATATGTAATGAGTTACAAAAAACCTTCATCCTTTTACATTCTTCACTTAAATAACATGTCTTTTCAACTCCCTTTTAACTATTTTATGGATTACCCAATCTGTAAATACCAATCATCTATGAAGATGTTAAATGTTCATTTTGATTTTTTCATTCTTTGTTTTTATTAGTATAGATTTTTTTCTTCTTTTAAATTTTCTTTTCTTCATCTTTTTATTCATCAATCATGTATTTAATAATCAAATAAGAAGACATAGAAAAGATAATATCATGATATGACATTTACTTTGATGAAGATCATAAATATATTCTTCAAAGATTCATCACAGAGGCAAAGGGATGTTCACATTATTTGGTACAAGTTCAGCAAAATAAAGGAGGAGGCTTGATTATCTTGGAAGATTCATGAAGACAAATTGTCGTTGTAGTATAAAAGTTTAAATGATTTCCAAACATTTTGAAGATTCATTGTTGTATTATTTTGATTTCAATTAATATTATTCTATCCTCTTTTATTTTGTTTCATCTTGAACATTTTTTTTTTTTGATAAAAGGCATGATTTCCTTTTATTCACCATAAAAGAGTAATATGGAACTCTACTAATTAACCAACATAGTAAAAAGCTCAATTAGCCAATTTTACTAAATTAACTTTGCTATTACTATTGTTGTTGTTGTTATTTAATATTTTCACAAAAAGTAAAAATATACAAAATGGTGTTATTTCACTTTAAAAAAAGAACAAGAGAAAGCACGATGAAATTGTTTTTTTTAAAATTCCTTTTTTTTTACATTTCTCTACATAATTAACTTAATAATAAATCAATAAAATGCTTCATACTATAAATTTAGACCATGTAGCAGAAATAAATGATGATGATCAATCTTGATTCCTCATAAATCTTTGGTACAAATTAAAACTCAAGTAACGATTCTGGCTTAATCAACCCAAAATATTTTTATTGTAATTTATTATTTATCATATTTTAAATGTCTTTTGTTACCTTTTCATTTTCTCCTACTAAATAAATAAAAGGAGAATCTGATCCTACAAACTTAATTAGAACTTTAACCTTGTCATTTCTTAAAATTAATTTCATTAATTTTTCTTTCTTAAACTAGGTCTCGTTTTTCATATATATATATATATATATATGTATATATAAAATCTCATAGTTTATATCTTTTTATCTTCATAACTTATATTTTCATAATCTCTATAACTCCTCATAACCCCCAAATTTAAATGAACTTATGATACTTATTGTGTTTCTTAATGAATATATATATAATAAAAAAAACACAGTTAAGGTAATGTGACACATTTCTATTTCTATGATCTTCATTTGTATTTATCTTCCCCCCCCCCCCCCCCTTTTTGGCCTTTTTCCCAAATTTAAATTAATTATTTTCTTATAAAAGTAAAATACTTAATTTGTTACAAATAAATATTTCATTAATAAAAAAATATTTATAACAAAGACTCTTCAAATACCAATTAAGTAGTAATAAAAATTAAAATTATTTGATCCATTTAATTATAGATTTACCGGCGGCTTTCTCTTTTTTAAGCCCACATAGTATAACAACTAATATCATTTGAAGTCTTATATTTATGTCTTTTTTATTTGTCCTTTTCACCCACATTTGTTTTAATATTTTTACCTTTATAACTCATTTATTTAATTTTTACTCATAATAATATTTATAATTCTCATATTCTTTACCTTTTTATATTCTTAACACTTAAATATTAAATGTAAAAGTTAAGATACTTTATGACATTCCTCTATTTATATATATATAAATTTATATTTTTTGTTTCATGAATTTCTATCCAAAAATTTCCTTCATATTTATTAAAGTATCATACTCATGCTTGTGTTTGACTCAAAAAAGAAGAAGAAAACTCTCAAATAGTGATAGACTTGTGAGGTTGATATCAACATAAACTTAAACAATATGTATTGATTTCATTTTTTCTTCTACTTTTTTAATTAATAAAATCGTAATGATTTGTGTATTGTATTTTTTTTATGTATCTCTGTAGTACGTACATCTTAAGTTTAATTTTTATATGAATTTCTGATTGTTGTAACTCTATAATTTCTATAGTTGTTTATTTTTTAATTTAAAAATAGTGTATTTATGTTATTTATTTTTAATTATAAATTGCAACAATAAATATTGTGTTTTTTCACTTCTAATCACATGTAATTTTCTTATGTTCTTTTCGCTATGGATTCAAAGTGTACCTTTGCACATTTATAAAAAGGTGTAATTATTTTATTTAATATATTTTTTATGTAAGGAGAAACAAAAAGGTGTAATTTTTTTATTTTATACATTTTTTATGTAAAGAGAAACCATTGAAAAATATTTTAATTTTTTGACTTACATTCACATATATTAAATATATATTAGATACAAACATTATTATATATAAAATACCTCTTCTATTTATATTGTATTTAATAAATTATTCGTGTTTTTTATGATCGTGTGAAACGCGGATGAGTTCACTAGTTATTTAATATTGGAAAATTGTATATAATAGCAAACTATTAATTCAAATTAAATGCTATAAATATAGTTTGATTTAATTGTACCTCATAATAAACTATTGCTATTTCACCTCTCTCTTGGTGAATCTCGCTCGCCACTCTCGTTCTCTCCCTCACTTCTCTCGTTTTTTATACAAACCTAAGTGTATAAAGTGCGTTTGTGTTTGTATAAAGCGAGAGAAAATTGTATATATACATATATTTTCATTCCCCTCTCCTAGATCTCGCTCTCCACTCTCCCATATCTCGCTCTCTCACTCGCCTCTCTCACTTTATACAAAAAACGTCAAATTATAAAATGCGTTTGTAGTTGTATAAAGCGAGAGAAAATTGTATATATACATATATTTTCATTCCCCTCTCCCTAGATCTCGCTCTCCACTCTCCCATATCTCGCTCTCTCACTCGCCTCTCTCACTTTATACAAAAAACGTCAAATTATAAAATGCGTTTGTAGTTGTATAAAGCGAGAGAAAATTGTATATATACATATATTTTCGTTCCCCTCTCTCCCCTCTCCCAGATCTCGCTCGCTCACTCGTCTCTCTCACTTTATACAATTGATCTTTTTGTATATGTATACCAAAACAGATTATACAACTGCTTTTTTTGTATATGTATAGCGAAATATACATATTTATATTTGCTATGGAGCGCAATTATGCAAACTTTGTTATAGCATACAAATATGAATTTTGTCTTTGCTATATGTGAAAGTTGCTCTTTAATATTTCCAAAAAATAATTCTAACTAAAACACGTAAAAACTCAAATCTCGCTTGTCAAAGTTTTGAAACCTCAACACCCTTATGTTGGGCCAAAGTTAATTTGGGCCGAGGTGTAACTGATCCAATTTACTGGGTTATTCCCCTCACGATTCCCAAACGTTCCTCATTACTTTCTTCCTGTTTTTGGAGCTCTCAAATCTCGATCAGATCCATCCCTCACAAATCACAAATATGGAGTCGAAAGAATCAAACAGAGAAGAATTATCATCAGCTAAAGCAGTTCTTGTTGGTGCTTTGGCTCCAGGAGTCAACGTCTGTATAATTTCCTCCTTTGCAATATGTTTTCACTTGAAAATTTATTGATTCAAGTAGTTGATTTATTTTTTTTTTTTTTTTTTTTTCGGATTCAGGCTCCTACTTGGAACACACTAAAGATGGCATTTTTGATGCTTGTTGTGTGTCTTGCTGTTATGTTGGGGTTGGCTTTTTCTTCGAGTGACTTCTCTTTGACTCTCCATGTTGCGTTCCTCTTTTTAATAACTGGAACCCTCTTTGTACTTCTTAGTAGGTATGTTGCGGCTTTTATCATTTGATTTTACTTGTATTACTTCTTTTGCTTACATGTGAATGTACTTCAAAATTGTTAACTAAGCTTGTATAATTCGATTACTGGATTTTGGATAAATAAGTAAAGAATCATTACTTTTCCAGGCGAGTTTCCCGCAGTACCCGCAGTAAGTGATAAACTGTAGAATTCCAGGACCATATGAATGACTAGATGCATTTGTTGAATTATTTCTTTGGAAAGGGAAGTTGATCTCTAGGAAAAAGAAGGGTTTTTGTAGACTCATTAGCACTAGTGGATGAATAATCTGCTTTAAGGTGTTTAATCCCCTGTGTATCATCTTCTTCTACTAGATGCAGAGAGAGAAGTAATCCATTTTCCTGGAGAGATAAATTGAAAAATTCAAGAGTACTGTAGACGAACTAAACATTAATCGTCGTACATGGTCTTGTTGCCACTTGGCAGTTTATTAGATTGTTCGTTAATGCATGTCGGACCTTCTTGTTACCTGGTACAGTAGTAGAAATGTTAGATTGGAAAAAAATTCTCACTTGATATTCTTTTGTAGAAACTTAATAGTCTGTAATTGTAATTATCAATTTTGAAATCTAAGAGTCTTTTGAATTTGAACAATTTTTTGGTTAATGGTTAGAAGGGTTTTAATTTGTTGAGATGTTGGACATGAATTTAATATGTTGATTGGGTATGGCGTAGAAAAGCATTTTGATCGTTGTGAATGAAAGTAAAGGACAAACCTTTAAGTTATAGATTGAATACTCGCTCGACTTTCAGCTTTTAGTTTACAATTGTAGGTTAGTAGCTGATCAATTAGCTATGTTTACACTCTTCCATCTTGCAGTTTGTTGAGTCCAAATTATTTCATGCTCTCAGTCTCTCACAACTTGTCAAAGAAAATAGCTGTGAAGCTTGTGCTAGCCTTACAATCTTTCTGCATGCCAGCGTGAGCAGTCTGAAATCATGTATAAAATGGTATTTAGCTTCATCCAGTTCTGGAACTAATTCTGGCTCCTCAGTGCATCATCTATCGAGTTTTGAACTGTGCACCACCAGCTCTCAGGAATCTATCAATCATCAGAAACAAGTTATGGAACTCATTTGGTCATAACTGTTTAACATCATGTTATGGTTTTGCGTATAAATCTGCTTTCAACTTTTTGTGGTAGTTTGATGTTTGAAAAACCGCTCTCTCTCTCTCTCTCTCTCTCTCTCTCTCTCTCTCTCTCTCTCTCTCTCTCTCTCTCTCTCTCTCTCTCTCTCTCTCTCTCTCTCTCTCTCTCTCTCTCTCTCTCTCTCTCTCTCTCTCTCTCTCTCTCTCTCTCTCTCTCTCTCTCTCTCTCTCTCTCTCTCTCTCTCTCTCTCTCTCTCTCTCTCTCTCTCTCTCTCTCTCTCTCTCTCTCTCTCTCTCTCTCTCTCTCTCTCTCTCTCTCTCTCTCTCTCTCTCTCTCTCTCTCTCTCTCTCTCTCTCTCTCTCTCTCTCTCTCTCTCTCTCTCTCTCTCTCTCTCTCTCTCTCTCTCTCTCTCTCTCTCTCTCTCTCTCTCTCTCTCTCTCTCTCTCTCTCTCTCTCTCTCTCTCTCTCTCTCTCTCTCTCTCTCTCTCTCTCTCTCTCTCTCTCTCTCTCTCTCTCTCTCTCTCTCTCTCTCTCTCTCTCTCTCTCTCTCTCTCTCTCTCTCTCTCTCTCTCTCTCTCTCTCTCTCTCTCTCTCTCTCTCTCTCTCTCTCTCTCTCTCTCTCTCTCTCTCTCTCTCTCTCTCTCTCTCTCTCTCTCTCTCTCTCTCTCTCTCTCTCTCTCTCTCTCTCTCTCTCTCTCTCTCTCTCTCTCTCTCTCTCTCTCTCTCTCTCTCTCTCTCTCTCTCTCTCTCTCTCTCTCTCTCTCTCTCTCTCTCTCTCTCTCTCTCTCTCTCTCTCTCTCTCTCTCTCTCTCTCTCTCTCTCTCTCTCTCTCTCTCTCTCTCTCTCTCTCTCTCTCTCTCTCTCTCTCTCTCTCTCTCTCTCTCTCTCTCTCTCTCTCTCTCTCTCTCTCTCTCTCTCTCTCTCTCTCTCTCTCTCTCTCTCTCTCTCTCTCTCTCTCTCTCTCTCTCTCTCTCTTTTCCACTTGTTTCTCACTGGTGCTGAGTGGCAGACCTGCTTTTGTCTACACTATACAGTCTGTGAAACTGCTTCTTACTCAACATAACATCCAGTTGTTTTCATTGTTAGTCAATTCAAGTTTCACTTAATCCTATGAACTATTATATTCTTCTATTACATGACTATAGGTGAATTTAATGCATAGTTTCTATTTGTCCCTTAGGTTTCTAGCAGAGACTGGGTTTGTTTCTGTTGAACATCAAATGGAGGAACTAGGCTTAGCACCCAGAGATGAAGATACAAGCAAGAAGACGAGTTGAAGCTTTTAAAATCAGATTTATCATTACATGATGACTTTTCCATTAAGATTACATTTTGCACGTTACAATCATGATGAGTGAAAGCTCAACCTTGAGCTATATATCTTGTCGGAAAAGCAAAAGAAGGGGTGCCGTAGATCCTGTGCTCAATCTTTGCCATCCTCAAGGTCTTGTAAAACAGCTCTTTCAATGCTCCTTCGGTTCTTTGTCCTTCGACTTCCCTTTTTTCTTCTTAATGAAGCAGAAACACGAACAGCAGGGAAGCTGCAACAAGAATTTCATTTTCTCTTGTTTAGTCTTCACAAATGTTACTGAAAATTGTTATGTATATATGGGGGGGCTTCATGCCCCTGATCTGTATTTTTTTATTTTTTTATTTGTCCTGTGATTCTATTCCCTATTCCCTACAGATATGAAGATGCCTTTCTTGGGAGCCATAAGCTAACCAAGTTGATGTATGCCTGAGGGAAAGGGGTTCCTTTTGCTTTCCTTTCTTTGAAGGTAAGACTTCTTAATGCTAACCTAACTTTATTTTTAAACAATGCAAAAAGCTCCATTTCCCATCTAACGAAAAAGGAAAAGAGAAAAGGAATGCCACATTAATGAATGCAAATGTATCTTTTGATTTTATGTTGCCAGAAAGTTTTTGGCCTCTACAATATTGACGTACACGGTTACTTTCCTCATTAGTTGGGCCTCCAATATGAGCTATATGAGAAAATCTTTTTCTGAAAGCCACTTTTAGGACTGCTGTTTAACTATTACCACTATCTGTGATGTATTTAAATTTAGTCACACTTCTCTTACTGCAACTATCAACCAGTCACTGCTGCCTGCTGGTGGTGTCTTTATCTCGGAAGTTTGAGAATCAGCTCAAAAGAAATCTCTTCTTATGATTCTTCTAAAGACTGTATAGTTTGATTTGATCATGTTCCTCAAAGAAAGAAATATAACTTTCTTATAAGCACAAGTTTGTTTGTGGAAAAGCTAATTGAAAACTAATGTTTACAAAGTAGTAAGCGGCGAGAACAAGTATCAACTGGATAAATTGTCTTTCAAAGTATACAGGACGCAAGTAGACACCCCATATGAACAGACTGGCCGCCTCTATTGCAATCCAGGGAAGCCGTTACTAGAATAAGATGTCCAACACAGTTGAATTTCACATTTCAAACTTCATGATACTGACCTGAACATGTTTGGGACTTTTGAGTACTTTGCAAATGTTGGGCAAGTCTTAAACAGTAGCCCTAAAGTGGTTACTAATGCAGTTAGCCCAGCTCTTTTTTTTCCCTTCCGAACTCAACCATCCGGTATCCCCATTTTAAGGGCTCAAATCCGGGATCTGATTAAAGGTGGATGGATTCAACCTTGTGCTTCTATGGAAATCAATGTTATGCTTAATGCATATTGTGGCCTCTATGGAAAATTAAAAAGAAAAAACATGTTTTCCTTCCGATTTCTTTTCAAGTAACCTTCAACTAACGTCCTACAAAAAAATAAAAATGAGTCTTGACTCAAACTTATGAACTTATTATCTAATTTCAGACAAATAATATGTTAGTCTTAGAAAATAAACTTTTCAGATTAGAAATTTAAAATATACTTTCCAAATCATATATGCGTTGGAAAAAATAGAAAGAAAGAATAAATAAAATAAAATAAGCATGCTGCATGATGGATGCTTTTTAGATTCCAATTAGTAAATTGACCATATCACTGAGACGGACAAGGAAGTAAACACTTTGAGTAATTCCTAAATCTTTTTGTAAGAACAAACAAAGTACATACTAGTTTTATTTGGTTTCTAGTGAAGATATGTCTCATGTTTACTAAGGAATTGATGTATGCTAAGTTACCTATTTATCCAGATAACTTAAGAGTCCATTGACACAAAGACTGTTTTAGAACCAACGTTGTTTCCAGATTTACCTATCTATTTAATTTTTAAAAAGTCTTTTTAAGGTGATAACTTATCTAATTACTTCATTTGATTTTATTTTACGGCGTAGTCTTACAATCAATATAGTTGTACGAAGATGATAAAGATTAGAGTTGGAATCCTTAGCAGAAGTAAAAAATTGAAGTAATTTCTGGTCATCTGTCTAAAGTTTTGGTGGACAAGAGTTATCACACTTTTACTTATGGGAGGATGCAGGTGGAGGAATAGCCAAAGGACATGCAAGTTAGTCCTGTTGAATATTTTTGATGGACATAATCGGTTGCTCATAACTTGAATCTTATTATTATAAAATAAGGACCCGCTTTGATCTTACAATTCTTACCCTCAATATTTCTTGCACCCACCCTCTTTACTTGAGCACTCACTCTTGTTTTCTTACTTGCTTGTTTTCTTGTTGATTGCTTCAGCAACACTGTTTACTTGAGCACTTACTCTTTATTTGAGCACACATACTTTATTTTAGCTTTGCATACATCACAAATGAACCACCTTTATTTATATGTGGTGATGGAAAAATCTAGCTCAGGATATTTGCTATTTCATTCTAGAATGTTCCTCCAACTACTTAATTCTAGAACTAACATTTCTAGAATATCTCTAGACTTTTCAATGTAGAACACTCATTCTAGAGATCTTCCTTCACTTCTTTACAACTGTTGAATATTTTAGATTCTTCTTTGACTTGTCTTAGATATTAATTAAGTTGGTGATGAATTCTTAACAACTCCTGCACCACCATTACCCAAAAAAGAGTTATTGTAGAGGTCGAAAATATCAGTATTTAATAAAAAAGGATAATCAGAATGATATTCAATATTTAAATGAAAATTTTCGAAATATAAAATACTGATACCAAAATACTTAATTACATATGAAATCCATACATTACATCATTATATTGATAATAATTAATTAATTTGAATATAAACTAATAAAATACCTAAAATCATTCAAACTAAAGTTTCTGACCTTTACTTTACTACTAAAAATAAACACCCCTAGTTGGATATATCTTTTGACACACCTAACTTAAAATTACTAATATTTAAATTTGAAAAAAAGAATATTGTTCATTAATCTTTATTTTTTCAAAAAATATTTTGTTCATTTATATTTTGAGTCTAGCTTACTTACCATTATTGAAGTCTTGGATAGTTGATGGTCCTTCCACCAAAATATTCTGTTAAAAATTGCGTAGTGTTTAGATAGGATAGACTTACTTACCACTTATGTCTAAGTGAATACATGCATGACTGGAGCTGATGAAAATCTTGGGTTATTGTAATTTGACTAGATCATTCTGACAACTACTAAGATTACCATTAGAAATTAATAAATCCCATGAAGTTTAGTAGGCAATTCAATAACTTGATTAAAAAAGGTACCTAGTTAACAATAATTTAATTTCTTACCTAGGGTATATCATCATATCAAGTCTTTGTTGTTGCATTTTTTTGGTAACAAAAGTTACACAATCTCAATGCCTTGAGATTTATTAAAATATTTCTCATTTTCTGGTAAAAGGGTACTTGTCACCTCCCATCAACATGAACCAGGTAATTCTATTAACCAAGGTTAAAATAGATGGGAAGAAATTACATAGTGTTATTTTGATGGGAATTGAATCTGAGACTTCATGGTGCTCAACCCACTTCATTGACCATTAGGCCACACTGTTGATGCTTTTTCTTAGATTAAGCGTTTGTTTGACATTGCTGCTAAAAACTATTTACAAGTATCAATGCACTTTTATTATGAAGATTATTTTATAGAGAGATTTTTTTTTATTAAATTAAATATACATATTCAAATTTTCAATCAATATTATACATAAATAAAATAAAAAATAAATAAATATTGATGTTATATTAACATGACCATTTAAATATAATAAAAAAATATCAAGTAAAATAAATTTAAAAATTATTCCACAAATTAAATCACTACATACATAAAATTCACCACAAAAACATATAATGTCCTAATTTTTTTCTTTTTTCTAATTCTACAAAATAACATAAAATAATATATAAAATATAAAATATAAGATATAAAATAATAATATATAAACATAAAATTAAAAAATTATTATAAAAAATAAAAATAAGTTTTTTAAATGAAACTTAACCAAACATAGAGATATGCTAATTAATTAATAAGAGATATATTAGTGAATATATCATGGATATTTGGTCTTGAAAAAAACAATTTTCTGCGTAGAAGCAAAATTTTTTAGCTTCATCCCAACAATAGAAAACTGCTTTTGCTTCCATTTAAAAACAGTTTTGCTAATTTGCTAAACACCTTAATTTTTTTTAAAAGTACTTTTTTTCTTCTCAAAATAAGTGTTTTTGGCCTCCCAACGGCAGCGCCAAACAGACTCTCTAAGTAGCAGAATTTAAACTAAAAAGATTTTTGACCTTTGAAAATAGTTATAGCAACAATTAAACCAATATATGGTAAGTAATTAGCAATAATCAAATCTAAATCTAAATTAGATCACATAATCTCAAGTATTTCAAATTTATTCAATACCCTTATAGTTTTTTTATTGATTGGTAATTCCTTTTTCTTTCCTTTTAAAATAATTAGTTTAAGGGAGAAAGGGCAAATATATTCCTCAACTTTACAATTTAGAGCGAATATGTCCTTTGTTAAAAAGGTGATGCATATATACTCTCGTCGTTTAACAAATGATGCAAATTTTTCCTTTTTATTAATAGATCTATATTTACTTGGACTATAACAAAAATAGCTTTTCGCACAAATATGCACATTAATAGAGAATGCTAATGTCTTTATCGGCATTAGTTAAATGCCATTTGATACAATGTCCCTATAGGCTTTAGGGACATTTACAAAGAGTGTTAATTGCCTTTAGAGAACATATTTAGCGGCAATTAAGCTATTGCCATTAGCTAATTGCCGCTAAAGATCATTTTTGGTGTAGTGCTAGTTGTTTAATTCCAAAAAATGTCATGTGGCTTTAAAAAATTATTTCACCTATTTTCTTTACCTCTCCAAACTCAACCCAACTAATAAAAACTCAATCCCTCTGTTAATCAGTCATCACCCCGTAGTCATGATGATGATCTAGTTTAGTCGAACAAGTGTCCTAAGTCTTAAGTCATCGGGGTGATGATTGAATAGAAGAGGGATTGAGTTTTTTTCAGTTGAGTCATATTTGGAGGGATTAAAAATGGTTGAGATAACTTTTTAAAGTCATGTGACATTTTTGGAACTAAAAAACCAATTTTAGGATTTGGTTTTTAATTCAATAAATATAGGTCTATTAACGATAAGGTAAATATGCTCCATTTGTTAAAAGACAAGGTATATATGGATCACTTTTTTAACGAACGGTTCCAAATCGAAAAGTTAAGGGGTATATTTCCCCCTTTTTTCCCTTTTCTTATAATGAGTAGGCTGGTAGTCTAAATAAGATGGTAAATACTCCATACAAAATTAAAACACTGATAATGTAATCATCTTTTATACTGTTAATTTTTAGTCCTAAATGAAATTAAAAGATGGGGGTTGTTTCTTGTTGAGAATTTATGAGTTTTAAGCATCTTACATGGAATTCAGTGTAGAAATTGCTTAGAAACAGAAATGGTATTTGCAGAAATTAATGAATGGTTGTCCAACTGTGAGAAAAATTATGGGATTACACTAGGTCTGTATTGTTGTTTTTGTCCAATTGTGAAAAAGTCTTATGTTGCTCGGACTCTTCAAAAATGTCAATGGATGCGTGGCGGATTCTCCAAACATAGTGTATTTTTGAAGAATCCAACATGGTTGCAGGATCGAAAGTGAAGAGTCCGCGCCACTTAGAAAAAGTCTATTAAACTAGCTCAAATTTAAGAAGGTTCACTAAATTTAACCGTCACCTTTTATGGTTCGAAGCTTTGGAGGTTAAGTGTTGTAGTAAAGCCTGTTGTCTGTTTGTCACCTAAAAAACTCTCACTTGTACAAACAATTAATTTCATTTTCCTCTTTTGATTCCTTGTTAGAATTGGCTTGTATTTTGACTTTGCTTCTTGTATTCATTCACACCTTAGTTTAATTTTCTTTCTTTCTTTCTTCATTTGTTGTTACTATAAAAAAGGTAAAATATCCTAGGATAAAAAATCTCAAGGTACTTCCTCCCAACTTTCAATGACAAAGTGAAAAGGAACAAAACTCAACAGGAATATTTTATTCTTTTCTTTGAAAAAATAGAAAAAACAATGCATATGAACTTATTACAATAACAATAACATACCTAGTGAAATGCATATGAATTTTAAAGAACAAAAATTCTATGATAAAGAAAATGTTTAACAAAGAAAAATGTGGAACTTATTTACTCATTAAAGCGTAATTATAAGAAGTAAATCGTACATTTTTATCTTTATACATAGTGACACACATTTATTAAAAGATACTATAATTTCGATAAAATAGAAATAAAATTTCAGTGATTATATGGTTTGGTTAACAACAAAATTAGTTTCTACCTCCCACCCCCACCCCCACCCCAGAGACAACTTTACAAAAAATAGAGTCTTTACACCAAAAATAACAAAAAGAAAGAAAAAAGGGTAGAAAGTTTAAAAATAAAAATGAGAGAAATAAAATGAAAAGGGAGAACAAGCTTTCTCTCTCTTCTCTTCTCCCTTTGAATCCAATTTATATAATATATTTTCAAAAAATTAATTATTAATTATTAAATATTAAAAATTAAAATATCAAAAAGAAAATATTTTCTTTTCTTATTTTCTCTCACTTTTGCATGGTATGTCACTTACTAAATTACTATACTTACATAGCTTTTGTTTTTTATTTCCACAATCTCATTCTCTCAATTCAACTCTCTCTCTCTCTCTCTCTCTCTGCATTCTTCTTTGTGTAATCTAAGTGGATTTTGATTCTTGAGACTCTTTCTTCATCTTTCCAATCGTTCTTGCCCAAGTTTTCTTTCCCTTTCTTTTTTGTGATTAATTAAGGCTTTGCTTTTGATGATCATGGCCAGTTTAGAGGCTCAACGCTCGTAAGTTTTATGTGTTAGATCACTAGTTAATGTATAGTATAATCTACTATCCTCAGTTTTTTTATACTTATATTTTAATGATTGATACTCTTGATAATCTTTGCCTGTCTACTTTTCTTTGATTTTGGTTGAATGTGATTTTTTCCTTTTGTTCGACTGTTCTTAATCACAGTTTTCCCTTTTTTTGTTTGTGTTTTTTTAGGCTTGAACTTGCCATTCTCGATTACATGTCTAAAAGAGGTTTCCACCGGACTAGTGAGGCATTCTCCAACGAAATTCGTACTAATCAAAATCTTGTCGGTAAGTAACTGTTTTTAATGAGTTTTATTCTTTTAATCAGATGCTCAAAACGGATCTATAATGAATTAAGATATGTGTTTTAATAATGGTTGTTGTTTACCTGAAAGAGTCGTAAAATTCTTATGCTAAGTTAGTTTGGTAATTCTTACTACATATGACCATATGGTGGATTGTCGATCTGTTGTTTTTGAAAATTGTGTTAATACGTTGTAATTACATAATGTTTGATGTTTTTATTGTATTAATTGTCCTTCACTATCTTAAAGAGAGATATGTTGATGGAGTTGGAGTGATTTGATATCAAGCTTGGTGTAATGTTTTTTTATTTTGTGGTTCGTTTCAGCTATCAATTCTACTCATGAAGCATTTCTGCAAGCGTGGTGGGGTAAATTTTACGAAGCATACAATTTTAGGTTTCCTGACTTTCCTGTATTTGATGTCAAATCCTTTGATAAGGTGTTACCTGTGGACCTTTTCTATGCCCTGTTCGTTCATCTTTAACTGGTATGAAATAATTGCTAACTAAATATTTAATTTTTAAATTCTCAGGTCGTACAAAGTGTGAACAATGTTGTGGGTGATAACTGTCCTGCAAATCAATCATATGCTTCTGATCTTACAGGTGCAAACGTATCTACTGTGATGCCAGAATCCAGCAGTCCTGATATTATGGACCCTGGCCTTTCAGCTTTGTTGTCATCTTTTGATGCCAGTTATCTGTCACTGGATTTATCTCCTCAAAGAGACATGACATCAGGCTTACACTTACCCGAGATGAGTGAAATGGGTGACATGCTTCCATTGGCAAGCAATGCTGGGTAATAGCATGCTATGCTTATAGTTAAACTGTTTATTTTTGCCACATTTTAATACAATGTCTGCCTAGTTACTTCAACGAGGATAAAGGTTGAGCCTTTAATGCGATGTGGATTTTGTTCTCCTTAATTGATGTGATATCACTGTCTTAAGCTTCTAAGGCAACAAAAGAAGATTGACCAAAATCACGATCTTATTTTGTCTGTGTCATGCTATTAATTATGACCTTCTGATATGTGAAATGTGAAGAGTTTCTTGCAAAACTTGGCTATTAAGGGATGCTCGTTAGTCTAATAACTAGAACCACTTGTTTGGCCTGTAATATGAGATAGATTTTTCACATTATCTTGATAGTCCAAACATATTTTGTATATGAAACCATTTCTTTGTTTATGGAGTTTGCTTATCAGAATCTTCACATTTTCTATGTTGTATGTCCATATCCTTCAGCTATCAAATGCAGCAAATGCCAACTGTTCCTGCAGAGTGGAATGCAAGAGTACGTTTACATTTCCCCATACATTTGCAAGATTTGTAAAAAATAATTAGTTGAAAATAATTGACTAGTTTTTATTCTTTCCAGGTTGACATACCTGGTGCAAACTTGGGAGGACCTATGCGAATGGAACCAAATCTTCATGCCGCTACAAACGCTTTGCCTGATTTACCAGAACTTTCTGATGCAGGTTTGTTTGTAGTTTAGCTTTAATATTTTGCATTTAGTTGGTATAAGTTTTTGTCTTTTGCAGTGATAATGTTGAATGTTTGAACATTATGATAATATGCAAAAACTTTTAGCATAAACAATCCATTAGAAGGATAAATGTGCATATATTGAAGAGGACTGGCTGACCTTTTAATGTGTAGCAAATTAAGAGATGCATATGTAATCAGATTAAAAATCTTTCAATTTTTTCTGATATATTGAAAATGTCAATTAGGTTTTGCTAATCTACTTGTTAGCTATCAGTCCCTCCTGTACAAATTAAACACTCCTCTGTTCTAGTAGGAAACTAATAACAGATACTCTGCTGCTCTTGCTATCAGGCTCTTCAACCAACTGCTTCTGAATGCATCAAACTCTCCATCCAAATAAAGATGTTGATATTTTGAGAAAGTTGCTACTTTGTTAGTTACTATAATTAGGAGAGGATGTCGTGCGAAGAGAGAGAGTCACCTATTATCCTTAAATAGGATGAAGAGACATGAATAATCTGTTACTTCTTGATAATACTGAGTGAACCTTTGATGCTCGTGTAATACCAGCTTTATCCATGAGTACCCCTTGAGTCTACTGTGTTGAATAACTTCTGATACAAACATTTCAAAAGGTATTAAAGGGGTATTCAATGATGGTGATTGTTTTCCCCCAAATTATTAAATGCTTGTTGCTATTTTGTGAATCAAATTGGAGAGTTGGGAGAAAAAGCTCTTCTTTTGATAAGGAGGAGAAGAATCTCTTCAAGAAGTTGTTATTGCTTTTGCTATTGGTGGAAAAAGGACGCAATACTATTGCAGTGCACAGGTCAAAGCGTACCATGACCATTTAGATGTTTTGTCTATCTAGCTTTTACCCATAAAGTAATGGTACATTGTTGGATTCGCATGAGGAGCATGAAGTTTAAGTTTGAGGCTAGAGTTACATCTAGAATGAATGAATGATGCATGATTGAAGCTATAGTGCTGATGTTTTTTTATTCTGACAATACAATTTATCCTTGTTGTGTCATACAATAAATTAAATTGAACTCTTGAAAGTATTCTTAATAGATTATGAAGGTAAATCCACATAGGGACGTAGAAGAGTCACAAGTTGTGATATATATCAGGTAATGAATATTCTATTAGAAGGTTATTAATATTGCTTGATACAAAAGATGAAGCTGATGAGGTGCATGGTCAGTCTCTTAGTTAAACTTCTATAGGCTAAGATTCCTCACGGTCGTATTAGGATGGATAATTGACCATTGTGGCTTGAAGTAACCTTTAACAGACGGGATAGGTTTATTTGGGTAAGTGATTTGTCTTAGATCTTTTTGGATTCGCTGTGTGCTGGACCAGAATGCATATCATTGAGGAAGTTTCTGTAATTCAAGATTCAGTTGAAAGGGAAAACAGGAGTAATGATTTTTCAAGGGATGGGGAATACCTTGTTGGCCTGTTAGATATCTTAAGGTGTATACGAAGGAGACTTATAAATGGCTGGCAAAAGGGAAATAGATCACATTTCAGTTTGGATTCCATAAAACTTACCAGTCTTCCCTATTTTAAGCTCAGAAAACACAGGTCAAACTCCATACGGAAGTTTTTACAGAGATACCTGCTCTACTGTCACTTCAGTGCCTGTTAGTCAGTGGTAAAGAACCAGCAAGACCTTATCAGCAAAGAGAAAGGGGAAGGATCCACCTAAATGAGAAGCTTGACCTTTTAAGGTCCTTCCCACTGTATCATGATATCTCATAGAGGAGCAAGAATGGTTTAAGAGCTGCCAAAGACTTCCCAACTCTTCTTTTTATAACCGTGGTGTCCGGGCCAGCTTGTGCTCACCTCGATTAATTCCACGGTGTACCTGGTACCTCACAAGATATCTCAACTTGGGACCCGACTTTTATGTCGTTAAGCTAGAAAGGATCCAAAAGGAAACTCCTGTCACAATATCCGTCCATATCTTGTCATGTAGCTGATCTCTCTTTCAAACAAGCTCAGATAATGAAGCTCAGCTTGAAGCCATCATAAAGTGTCTAATAGTTGTTGTCCTTAGCCTTGATCAAGTACAACATTTTCTGAAGTATTTTCCAGTCAAGTTAAGTTATTTCAAAGTTTACTCGTCTGCGAGTGGTCAGTAATCATTTAATCAAGGTCCTTCTGATTTCACCAAGGTCAAATTAGAAGCTCAAAGTATGTCTACGACTTTACTAGTTGTCGGTATGGAGAAATTCTTAGACATCCCATGAGGAATTCTGTCTTCCCCTTTTAATTTTTTTAAAGTGAAAAATTAATGTAATACATGCTAAAGTGGAAACCTTTTATATTTTGCTCTTACACAAGTCTTAAATAAATATGCTCAGCCAATAAAGGCTTAAATGTTATTCTGTATCGGAAAGGTAATTGTGTCTTCTGCTACGAATTTTGTAACAACCATAATTTTGAATCAATAAAGAGATAATGGATTCAAAGTGACATTATTTGTGATTAGCTTGACCAAGATCATATTTTCAAGAAAATGGTCATAAAACAAACTTTTATATCGCGCCCTTGTGATATTCATTTGGGTTACTTGTGACACAACAATTTTATTAACAAATCTCCAATCATGCTCTTTAGCATGAATCACATTATGGGATATTTGAATGGTTAGATGCAGCACAAGGTGTCTTCCTCAACATGTCAACTCCTTGCTCATAACTAAGGGATCCTGCACATCGGCATTCACTGCGTAGCTTCATAGGATTTTCTCATTCATCTTAAGAGATTGTTTATCTTATCATCAATCTACAACACTAGTTCTAATCAAAGGGGCCTACTTTCTACTTAAGTTTGTTCCAAATGACCTTGAACTTGTTGCCTTACATGTAAAGTAAGTTTCTTGTTCTTTTAAAATTGAAGTAAGTTAACAATGCTACGTATTGTTTTTAAAGTGATGTGACGTTCCATCTACTTCTTATCATTTCAAAGTGTTTTTTCTTTTAAAGTAGTCTTAATATGGTAATTACTCAAGTATCTTAGTCTTACTAACCACACTATTCATTTTCGAACCAAACTACGTAGCTGCATCAACTTTGTTGAGAATATAATTAAGCAAATAAAACCCGGTATTTAAGTGGAGAAGGGTAGAGGGGCGGGCCCATTATCCACCGAGTTTAGAAGGCTGTGATTGGTCCAAAGGGCGGGTCACAGACGGATTTCTCGGTTATCAAAAAAAATAAAATAATTAAGCAAATAAAACTATGCTCTCTCTAAAAACTTAAGCTTTTAGATGAGATAGTCACACACTTCAACATGGCATCGACTGATCGAAGCCTATAGAGGTCCTAGCCGCAACCTATCATCGAAAATAATTTTCATGTGCTTTACCCATGAAAAAGAATTAGACCCACACGTGAGGGGGTGTGTTGAGAATAATTAAGTAAATGAATGTATGCTCTCTCTAACAGCTTAAGTTTGTAGATGAGATGATACACACGTCAATAAGTTTGAATGTGCGTAAAAAGCTTTTCTCTTTATCCTAGGAATCCTAACTTGGAATGCAACTCATGGAAGCGATAATGGCTTGGCATAGGGTTTTTTTTGGGGGGGGGGGTAGGGTTTTTTGGAGGAGAGAAAGCTTGTAGGTTGGAGCTTTTTATATCATATACTGATCTTAAAGTATAGAATAGATGGTTTTCCCTCTTCACACTTGTGCGTGTTTGGAATATTTTGAGGTTAGAGCTGACAAAGAAGTATATTCCTACAAGTAGTCCTTGCTTGTAAAAGAGTTTATAATGAGAATCAACTGAAGCGTATATGAACAAAGTCATTTTTAGTGAGACAAATGAGCTATGGTTTAGGTTAGATCTCATTCGAAGAAATTAGAAACAATAATTAGTACAAGACTAATTGCCTTTAATTTACTTTTAATAGAAATCAAAGATATCAAGTTAAGAATTAATCTTACCTCTAAAATAATCGTTCTTATATGGTTGGAAGATAAATCCTAGTTACTACACACAAAGGTGTAAAGAAGGAAAACCTCTCAAATAATATTAATCGTGTCTAATAAAAATAACAAAATTCACCCCTATATATAAGACAAACATATCTCAAATAGCATGAGATTCAAATCCTACTTTTATGGAAATAATAACTAGGAAACTTTAAACTAGGAAAGCATGTAAAAAAATTAGTTGTCGAGAAAAAGGAAAGAAATGCTAAATTTCCACCAAAACTCCCACGTGACTTCAACACTTTTTGGCATGCAACTTCAGCATCTTTTGGCCTTAAACATTCTGCACTTTCGGCATGCAAATAAGCTCCTCTTTGGGCTTCTCTTGGGGTCCATGTGGGACTCTTCTCTTGGGCTCCATGTAGCCCCAATTTTCCCCCTTTTGGACTTAGACTTTGACTTGATTATGAAATCGTGTAGCACTTAACCCACTTTTCATCATCATTCTTGGGCTTCTCTTCCATGATACGTATCTTCTTGATCTCTGATTGAAGCCCGTCAACTTTAATGCAAGTAGGCCAACGTGGATGCTATCGATGGTGTTGCTCCAGAATGATAATTTGGTAAGTTGTCACTTAGGACCCGTTTGACCATAGATTTCCCAAGTGAAATTTGGAAAAAAAATTAACAAATAGTGTTTGTTCATATAATTTGCCATTATTTGGCAAATATTTTTGGCAAATAACCCAAAATTCCCAAATACTAGAAAAAATAGTATTTGGGCCAAATCTCATTATTTGGGAGCTTTTAAAAATTCATATTCTACACCAAACTTTTATTTTTTACAACAACACCCACTATAGTAGTTGTTTGCACTGTATTACATAACTTCTTACGTGAACACCAAAATAGTGATGGAATATGCAGTGAATATGAAATTGATGATATGGTTGTTGATAATGACGAACAATCGGCTCAAGGTAATAAAGTCGCTTTGTCTACTTCACAATGTATGGAATGATGCTTGTTGCACTCAGTCCGAACTACCACATTGTTCCAGTGTCATGGACACTACTTGCTATTTGCTGCTATGATGATCCAATTGACTTGTTGTGGAAGTCATGAATCTTGTTACATCAACGTTTCTATCTTGCTATGTAATACAAACCTACGGTTAGTTTTGATAGTGTTTAAAACTTATGGGTATAAATCACATGTCTTGATAATGTGAAATATGTTTCCCAAATATTATGGCCAAAAACATGTCATCAAAAATATTATGGCCAAACACATGGTGAAATTTCACTCAAATTTTCACCCAAATAATATTTGCCAAGTGTAATACAAACCTACGGTTAGTTTTGATAGTGTTTAAAACTTATGGGTATAAATCACATGTCTTGATAATGTGAAATATGTTTCCCAAATATTATGGCCAAAAACATGTCATCAAAAATATTATGGCCAAACACATGGTGAAATTTCACTCAAATAATATTTGGGAGTCAATGGACAAACGCTAGCTTAGAATGATACATTGGTGAATCATGCTACCTTGATATGACTATTACCTGGACTATTTGTGGTAAGACCTTAATCATTTATTCTTTTACTAGCATAAGTTTCCAAATTGAGTACATACTTGGGATTATAAACACTAGCCCAATTTGACGATCAGTAGTATGATTTTCACTATGATTCTTTAAGCTAGTGCTTCCATATCACATGTGCGGCACCTGCTTGCCCAATACGAGACAAGTAGGGATGTTTAACCTCCTCAAAGAAGAGACGACCTCGGTACATCCTTAAATTGCCATTGTTCGAGTTCAGATCAAAGGAAAGGAATGAAGATGGTGGATTGATGACTATCATTTTAGCCTTTAAAAGGCCTCACGTAGAGCCAACATGACTTGCTACATACAAGTATCTCCAATTCAAGATTGCTAAATATGAAACCCTGCCCATCTAGCTAACATTGAAAAAAGATTCTTGAATGGCAGTTGTTTCTATGTGATTCTCTTCCTAACCTAGCCAGGCCACATAAGCACCACTTCTGATGGAAATGACATGTGGTATAGATTTATAAATGTGACTTGCATGGGTCTAAGGTGACTCTTGTTAATTAGTTATCAAATAATACTTAGTTATCCAACTAATTAAGTATATAAGCGGGCCACATTTATTCAAACATACAACTCAACTCGCTCAACCTTTGCCTGTTTATTTAACAATTCCGGCATGTGTAACCTTAAGGCCTACTCATATATCAAAAATAATTATTTTGACATAACTCAACTCGCTCAACCTTAAGAGTTATCTTTAGTATTACACTTATAGCAAACAAAAATCATTACATATTTATTAAAGATGAAAATAGTTCCTGATAGAAATTTATTATACTACATCTATATGTGCATGTGAGTTTTAGTTTGGGCTTGAACTCAAGTTCAAGGTTGTTAATTCACTTGTTACTATATCGAGTCGTTCTTGAACTTGTCTACGTATATTCGAATTGAGCTCTGCTCCAATTTGAAGCTAGTTTGATATCTGAGCTTGAGTTTGGGCTCAACTTTATAATATAGCTCAAGGATAAACAACTGAGCCCGGCTTGATCAAACTACACCTGTAATATCTATAGTTGATTCCCATTCCCTTTGTGATTATGCCAATGGGAGATTACCTTTATTAAAATCTTTACAACTATGATTATATATGACACACTTCCCCATTTTGGTAAAGATGCATATTGCTGATTCAAGTTTGAACATATGACAACCTAGGTATACGATCCACCAAAGCAAGTATGTGGCAGAGGCATTCAGTTAAGTTCTGAAAATAGAACTTTGATACAATGCACTTCCCCTTTGCATCTTTTTATCTTTTGGTTTTTGACAATGATACTGTATGTGCAATTAATTTCCGTTCACTTGCTGACCAACATTTAATTATTGTGGTTCTTAGTTCTAGTTTCATTTTGAAGTTCGATTCATTATCAATTGGAAGTTGTCACAGCAAAAGACACTAGGCAAACTAACATGGAAGGATGTATTAAATAAACAAACAATCTTCAAAATTTAGATTCAGCAAAGCAAAATAATCAGTGTGATGAGTGCTCTTCATTACATCATGTTCTCTTCAGAATAATCACCATGAGAAGTTCTTGCAGTGATCATATAGATGAAATTTTAAATTCTTCTTAATGATAAATTGTACAATGTGACCAAGTGGCTCGGAATTGAGGCTTAGTCGTTGTTGTTGTTGATATATTGTACAATGTTCCGTCAGATTAGTAAATCTGTTGACATTTTTATGCAAGACATCTCCTTATCTTTCTTTTTTAAATTTTAATTTCCTTTTGATCTTCCTTTTGCATTGTACTTGTAGATATCCTTATCTTTCCTTTTTAAATTTTAAATTTCCTTTTGATCTTCTTTTTGCATTGTACATGCAGGGAACAACAGATCTCTCCAACAAGCATCTCATCAAGGATGGCCATCTGTTGTGAGTATCCTAAACTTTTGCATCAATAGAAATGTATAGTCCATTATGATGTTTAGGTTCCGTCAACTTTTAGTTCATTCATTCCTTTTATATCCAACCCAGGACGTTGGCTCAGTTCCCCCTGTCATTAGCCATCAAGCTGTGTGTCCCAGTGTGATAGTGCCAACTCGAAAGGAACAGTTCCCGAGAAGTACATCCTTCGCTCAACAGAATGTTTTACCAAGTGTGGCAGTTCAAACATGGGATAAGCTCAGACTTCTTGCCCCTGCAAGTTCTGGAGATCTTTTTTGTATGCTCACTCTAACTGACTCAAGTGTAAAAGATGCAGGGGTAAGTTGAATACTCAAGTAACCATCTCGCTCCTAGGGTTGTATCATGCTGCAATTATTTTAGCCGTGCAATAGACCATACATTGGTTTTCAGATTTTTTTGGCCTTTGAAATCACTTTGTAAAGCCTTGTACATTAAGTTATTAATAGCCAAAATAAGTACCGTACTTTAAAAACTCAACTTTAAAAGGAGTAACTTATGTAGCAGAAAGAAAACTGAGACAAAAAAATTCAAAGTTTTTGCATAGTCCAACAATCAACATATTGAGGGCCAAAAATAGGCAATTCCTAAGTTACTCAGACTCTTCACTTTTGGTGCCGCACCCGTGTCGACACGACGTGGGTATGGGTGTGGGATCCGTGTCCGATTTAGTCAACCAATTTTGGGTACTTTGACCAAAATCAATGGGGAAAGTCTAGACAGTTTTAATGATTTCTGTAATCAAATACAAAAGCTAAGGTGAAATTGAAGAAAATGGAATACATTTTATATATAAATTTCTATGTCAATTCTTTTCCTTTAAGTTCCTTCTAGGATTCTCCTCAAGTTCTCCACATAATATCTCATAAATTAGATTTTATACTTCTATTTTTAGATATTTTAATTATTTTTAGGAAAATCCCCCCACCCGTATCCATTACATGGATCCATATCCCTGAATCTGAAAAATTAAATCATGAAGGATCCGACCTCTAGATCCGCACCTGTATTGGACACCCGCACCCGAGTCCGAGAAACTTAGGGTTATCCTACTAAACTGATGTGATTGAGATTTCTTTCCTGCCTTACTTTTTCTTCTTCTTCTTCTGGTGAACAGATGCTTGGTGAGACAAATCTAAGAATCCCAGAGAATTTACCAGCTGACCAGCAAATAGGAGGAATTATGAGAAGGTCTGGAAAGCAACCGGTAGTGCAGGAGCACAGAAACCAGCTGGGACTGCAGTCTTCAAATAAGGTTGGTCTTAGATCATAAAGGCTGTCACAAGTAACTGGCTTATTTAAATGTCTTCAAATTTCATCAATATTTTAGCTGTACCAGAATTGAGGAAACATGTGCGCCTCTATTTGGCTTCTAATTTCTTTACATGTGTTCTGTATCAGAGTGGCATAAAGAGGAAAACTCCATTGAGTTCTCTGGAACCTGTAAGATCATTCTTCTGCATCTACTTCTTATGCCCTTCATGTGCTGGTGATTCTATTTCACTCTGTCGCTGATAGACATCATCGTTTTTGAGGATTGGACCACCCTTTCTTAGTTTGTTCTTGTCTTTGTCACCTTTATATTCACTTGGACGAATGCGTATGAAATGTCTATATGGTCTTCATCTGCTTTATTCTTGCTCATTTAATATATTCCTGAGTTGTAGGTTGGGAAAGAGAAAACTACTGTCGCTAGTTTTGCTGCGCCTGCACGCACTCGAGCTGAATGGAAAGGTAGGTGACAACAAGCTTAATGGTTCCTAAGAAGATTAATATTAAAAAGGTTGCAATTTATATAATTGACGGTTGACAAAAATAGTTAATCCTTAAATAACTGGTGTCACATTTTGTTAGGGCCTACACTCGCCCAGCTAGGTTGTGTATCTACTCCTAATATGTTGAAGAAATAAATTATCCAAGAGAACCCAATCGTGCAGGTTTTATTAGCATTATACCCTGATTCGTTCTTCCAGGTGCCAGTAGTGTTTTAGGGACTATATTGGAAGCTTCATTGGACATATATGAAGGTATATGGTTGACCTTTGATATATGATATTTTTCTCTGTCATAAACCTCTTTTCTTTGAAGCAAGTAGTGTGTGTCAGCTTCTCACGGTGACAAATAGATGGTATCGTCTGTAAGGTTCTCTTGTAAAAATTTGCCAGATCTTACATTTGTTCAGTATAACTGTTTCTTAAAACAAAAGAAGACAAGAATGTGATGTCACACCAAGGTTTTAGGATTAAACACTGTAGCTTCTGACTTTGTCAGGCGCTTACCCTGATGGATAAATTGCTAGTTATCTCATATCGGCACAAAGGATAATTGACTTCATATTGCTTTGCAGGCAACTCTTTGAAAGCGATTAGCAACCTTCACACAAAAACTAGCAAGCTCCTATGTTGCCACTTCAATTCAGAAGGAGAGTTGTTGGCTGCTGCTGGACACGACAAGAAGGTTTGTCTAATTAATCTTCAACAGGATTCTAGTTGGTCAAATGGGAGAGCCCTTATCTCAATTTCACAAACTTGTACGCGATTTATGCTTAGGTACTGATTTGGCAGTTGGGAACTAACAATGTTTATAGTGGAGAAGGTCATGCTCATCACGTTACAGATATCCGTTTTAGACCACACTCAACAGTATTTGCAACATCTTCCTTTGACAGAACTGTGAAGATATGGGATGCAGCCAAGGTACTAGCTCTATTTGTCATTGCAGATCCTTTGGTCGAATGACTCTTTCAGTTTCTTTTCTCTTAAGTTGTAACAGCTCACAAATAGCAGTCAGCACAGAGTCAAATCACCAGGATATATATTTATCAGTTCTATGATTTCGTTGTTCTTGGTCCACATGATTTCTTCTGATTTTTGTGCTGATATTATCCCGATTCTTTTGCTTGTACTTAGACGAGAACATATATATTTTCTTAGCTGCTCAGACAATTGTAATGTGACATTTATGGCCACATTCTTTATCTCTGTAGTAAGGATACTCAAAAGATTTATCGCAATTATACCAAATATCAGCATCATCATGTTATGTTATCTATAATACATTTTATTTGAGTCGATATTTGAGGACTTGCTGTTGCTAAAACATCTTATGAAGTCTTTAGACCTTCAGAACCTTTTGTCTTTTCTTCTGGTTATCAGGATTTCTCACAAACTGACTAATCTCTTGAATTGGTACTTTTTGACCTGTGTCTATTACAACTTTGATACTGTACGTATCTCACCATTTTGTCATTATCCAGCCAAGCAACCCTTTCCAAAACCTTGTCGGGCATGTTGAACACGTAATGTCTACAGATTTTCATCCAACAAAGTTGGGCCTCCTCAGTTCTTGTGATACCAGCAACGACATTAGACTGTGGGATGTCAGTAGCGGTGAATGCAAACTCATTTTTAAGGTTGGTGGCTCTAGTTCCTTCCTTTTTTTTTAAGATATTGATAAAGAGGTTTCTCTATTTGATAAAAGGCTCCATAATTTGATATTTAACTTCCTTTGATGCTTCCATTTCAATTTGGAGATTACTTAATTACTTGATTCTAAATCATTCTTGAATCTTTTTTTTCATGACTTCCTGCATTTGATTGTGGGAAATGTTTCTCTTTATTTTTTCTTCATTCTGAGCAATTTCAAGGTTTTCAAGATCAGTAGTTGGTCATCATGTGAATACACATACAAATACATAGTTAAGGAAATGAAAGGGTTTCATAATCTTATTTGAACCAACATCCGTATCACATTCAACAATGCATTGTTCATTGTTCTAAACAAAGTGGTTTACAAAGAATTTGCTATTATTCATTCACTGCAAAATTGTTTGATTAGTTCTTGGTACAAATGCAGGGAGGTAGTAGACACGTTAGATTTCAACCTCGACTTGGGGACTTTTTGGCAAGTTCTAGTGGAAATGTTATAAATATTTTTGATGTTGAAACTAGCAGCATCCAAAAAAAGTTACAAGTAAGATGCTTATTCTTGATCATTGATCAAACTTGTTTCAAAATTTCTTATCTGTTGCATTACCATATCGTATCAATGTGGTTTCGTTTTCTTTGATTTATAAGGACACGTCAAAGACATCCGCTCAATGTGCTGGCATATGAGTGGGAAATACCTGGCATCCGTGAGTGAAGATAGTGCACGGATATGGTCTGCGAGTGATGGGAAGTGTTTATATGAATTGTGCTCTGGTGGCAATAAGTTCCAGTCTTGCACTTTCCACCCAGAATACGTTCAAGTGTTGGTGATTGGTTCCTTTGAGGTATGGTTAATACAATGTGGACATTTATGCTGAAGCTTTTGAGCTCATAGAATTTAAAAACAACAAACCTAACTTAAGATGCTTGGATATTGAACCATCCTGAAAAAGAAAAAAAAACCAAAGAACTTCTCTCTTGGTCAGCCAAAGCTAAGAGCTGGAAAAAGAATATTAGGAGGGTAAGAATATGCGATGTCTGCAATTTTGGGTTCTGTTGCCATAATAATGTCTCAAAATGCTCATATTGTTATGAGGTTTGCTTCCGATTATTTTTGCTATTTTTTCGTCTCAAGAAAGAAAATGATGATTGCATAATTTGATTTCATCTGAACATTTTTGGCTTTCCTACTTGTGTCTGATCATTCCACGGTGCTTAATAACTTCTTCGTTGAGGGAAATTCAGGAATATAAGATCTCCAAACTGAGTTATTGGTGTGTCAGATGAAAGCTTACTTGTTTGAAGTTTATTCACATGTATAGTCGTTGATTTTCCTTTCTCCTTTTCCCTCTGTCTTATACCTGTCTAATGTTGTTGCAGTTCCTAGAGATGTGGAATCCTTTCTGCCAGAGCAGCATAACTCAGTCATGTAGTGCACATACTGATATAATCACTTCACTAGCAGGTTCACCTTTGGATGGAACCATAGCTTCAGTGAGCCATGACCAGTGGATCAAGATATGGGCCTGACGCTTCTTTGTGGATCAGGATACAACAGCCACCTTCTTCCTTCTCTTATCCAAATTACATCACTATTTGAATGAATGAGTTGTTCGAAAGGCTTTATCAGTCACCAACTTTCGACATTTGTTTCAAACTCTTCTGCTCTATTTTATCATTTGGAAGTTGATAATTAATTATATGTATGAAAGCTAGGCTGTATCAGTCACTAAACCTCCTTGTTCTTGTTAAGCCACAAAACTTTCATAGAGCTTCTGCTACTTTTTGTTATTCATGATTGCTTTCCTCCTGAATGATTACATTGGTATCAAGTCCCTGAATTGGCAGTTTCCTTCTGATGCCTTAATCTTACAGTTCTGTTCATTTGATCGTTGGCAAACTATTCGTGAAATTGTCGAAGAAAATACTATTCCTCAAGTTGTGAAGTATAATTTCCATGTCTCATTGGTGTCATGCATTTTTCTTCCATGAGTTTCGTCATCGACTCATCGTGAAGTATAGTTTCCACGGCTCATTGTATGTAATGCAGAAAGTGGAGGCAGAGGCAAAGAGGTGGTGGAGGAGAAGGGGAAGGGGAGGTACAGGAAAAACTTTGGAGACTTGTAAAATTAATACCTCTCCAAAAAGAACTTGAGTCACCTACCTTCAAATAAAAGACTCAAATGTTAGCCTTAACTAAAGAACTCATTCAAATATGTCTACTCTTACGGGTGGCTGAGTTGATGCAATATGTGGTATTCTATAGAAAAATGTTTGATGTAATAGGTGGTATTCTATAGAAAAAGGTTAGGAATCATTTCCCCTCCAAGGCCTTTTTAGTCGATCTCAGTATACTAGACTTTTCTAGTGCGACTTACATTTCATGTGTGTACGAGCTTGTTATACCAAGCTTGTCTAGTATGATTTACATTTCGCAGGTAGTTTGTAAGCTCGTATAAATGAGTGGGTTTACAAGTTTTCATTCATGATAGGAGGCCCAAAATTAGGCCCAAAGCGTACTTCTATCTGAACTTGGCCCATGTTCCTTCTTTATCCAAAGGATAAGATTACACTCTCTACATCTATTTCCTCTCTACTTCGCCATTGATACAAAACAACAATGGCAGCATCTTCTCTCTCCACCTTCTCTTCTCTCTCTCTACGCTCCCCATCTCGCTTTTCTCCTTTTCAATCCCAAACCCACCATACATTCTTCATCCCAAAACCCAACCTGTCACCATTTTATCTCCTCTTAAACCCAACAAAATTCGACCCCATTAAACCAAATTCCACAACTGCTGAAACCACTTTCTTTGACAACACAGACCCAGAGGAAATTTCCACTTATGACCCTCCAGAACGTCCTGAAGACTTTATAGAACCAGCATCTTTCGATGACGGTCCAATGGAGTCTGAAGAAGAAATTGCAAAAGCTTATGAAGAGCTTTATGGGGCAGCTTATAGCGGAGAGACTTTTCTTGGGAATGACATATATGCAATGGATTCTAAGGTGAAAAAGACTACTTCGTTTGGGAAAACCAAGAAGGAGAAGGCCAAAGATGGGTTTGACGAGAGAGTGGTGCAAGTTAGGAGAGTTACTAAGGTTGTTAAAGGTGGAAAGCAGTTGCATTTTAGAGCTGTTGTGGTTGTGGGTGATAAAAAAGGGCAAGTGGGTGTTGGAGTTGGTAAAGCTAAAGAGGTTATTGCTGCTGTGCAAAAGTCTGCCGTTAATGCTAGGAGGAATCTAATTACTGTGCCTATGACTAAGTACTTGACTTTCCCCCACAGGTAAATGGTAAACTGTGTGATGTTCTCATTTTCTACAATGTGCTATCACTAGTTAAGTTTTGACATAATTGTACGATTTTTGTGTAGTTTTCAGCTAGTTTAGAGGCTTGAAAATCCATAAATTGAGCTACATGGTGGGAATTTTGGTTTGTAGACTCTGATCATCACTGTAGAACCAGAAATGCCAATGCATTTAACCACCAAATCTTTTAGTCTAAGTGGTACAGGCAGGAATTTTCTCTACATATTTCTGGGTCTCTCAGGTACTTTTTATGGTTGAGAATTAAGAGTAATAACCTAGAGATCTCCTGTTTGAATACCAATTATATCACTCAGTGCGAGCCCTTCTGCTCTAGCCTACCTAGGCATAGTTACTGGAACTTTTTTTTGTGTGGACTGTAGCTGGTGCCTATGAATTAGTTGAGGTGCAGGAATTGCAGACCTCTATTCCAATGTCATTAAAAATTATGAGAATTGAGGTCCATTTTATGCATTTGTTCAATTCAGTAAGGCTGCAAAAGCTACAGAAGTTCACTCCTCTAAGGTTGAGGGTATGGCTGATCAGTTTCTTATCTGTTACCTTTGCCATTTGAGTTGTTTCTTAGGATCAAACTGTTGCTAGAGTCGTACTTCGTATAGCATTATATGGCAAAGGTAGTATAGTGCCGACAAGTTTGAATCCTGTAGTGAACCAATTCTTGTAAGGTGAAGATGGATAGAGGTGTAGGGGGGAGAGGACATTATCTATGTGCTCAAAGATGCAAAACGACTGAATTATTCTGTTAAAAAAAAGTAGAGTAGTTCTGCTTCCATATATTGATGATGCTGGATAGTTCTTTATTCTTCTTCTTCTTTGCAAAGGTAGTATAGTGCGGACAAGTTTGAATCCTGTGGTGAACCAATCCTCGTAAGGTGAAGAAGGATAGAAGTGTAGGGGGAGATGACATTATCTATGCACTCGAAGATGCAAAAAGACTGATTATTCAGTTAAAAAAAGTAGAGTAGTTCCATTTCCATAAATTGATGCTGCTGGATAGTTCTTTATTCTTCTTCTTCTTTTGAATAATTTTTGCATAGGTTTTTCATTGTGCCATGGTATTCTTGTGTAACCAAAAGTTGGCATGATCACAGATTTTCGCTCAGAAAAAGTCACCAATTTTAGTTGTGCCTCTTGACGTTAAACTTAACCAATAAATGGAATTACAAAGAATCTTCTAGATCAGTTGTATATGGTTCTTGTCTTGGATATACTTGATTGATCTCTGTTCAAAAACTTTCTTATGTGGTTCGACCTTTCCTTTTATGGACTGAGCCAAAGACAACCAAATATAAAATTTCCATCTACCTGTGAACACTTTTGGAATCTCGCCGTCTCTACTCCTTTCACAGATTGAGCCAATTCTTTCACACCTCAACCATGGGTAGGATTTGACCCTGGTGTCCCATGATGTTCACCCACTTCACTACCGCTAGGCAACACCCATGGGGACGGGTACAGACTGGGATGCTTGATAAGCTCTATATATTTTAAGCATCTGAAATTTAATTTTTCGTAATTGTATTATGGCGAACCTCTCATGTTGTTGACTGTATGTGCACAAGTGTGTGTTATTGGTCTCTGTGTTTGTTTTCATTGATTTAATAGGTGACAAAATGTACATGTCCACTATTTCATCTGTCTGAAATATGTGAAAGTCATAAAAATGATTGCTTCTCCTCTTCAACTTTAAGAAAGGATATTCAGTGAAAAAGTAAAAAAAGTAGCAACTTTTTGTAGATTTGTTTTGGTGTGTGTGTGTCACCATTTAGACGGATATGTTAGCAGGGAAAACTACTAAGTTTTGTAACATGAAGGAAATTCTGTAGATTTTTAACTAGATTGTCAGTCTAATAAATAAACAAGTTGGTCATTGGTGATTCTAGCCTATGCATCTGAAAGAGATCAATTTGATCTATCCTCATTTTTATTCCCTGATTGCATTATTAGCTGTCGATGTCTTTTTCTGAGTTTCTTTTGTGGGAGGGGAGGGTGATATCAGGAGTTCTTTTCTTTTCAAGTCTCTTTCCTTTTCTTTGGGTGGTGTTTGTTTTTGAAAATTCTTTTCTTTGAAGAATTGAGAAACATGGTAATGAAAGTTATGACTTAGCAGTGGTGCTATGTTTAATTATGTTGAAGACAGGCGGGCTATATATATTAGGACGTGTATTAACTATAGAGCTGAAGTTTGTTTCTTGTCATGGTTATCCTTGCACCTCTATTGCTAAATCTGGAGGAATGAAATGAGAGGCCTGGAGGGGATGGAATACGTTTATATGAGAAGTTTTTTTACTCTCTGATCCTCTTTAATTTATTGTTGTCCTAGAGGGATGCACATATTTGCAGCCGTTTGATGAGAAAAACTGATTCGTCTAAAGGTTTTACCACATCTTGCCTTGAGGAAATCTTCTTTTAGCATTTGCCTTGCCATGTATGTAGACTGTAGTTGCAAAAATATTGATTGAATTAGGCAGCTCATTGTGAAAGAATTAGTACCTTGCTATTTGCAACCAATGAAGTGGACAATGTTCAAATTTCAGTAGAGACGCAAGCTTTAGAAAATTTCTTTATATTTTTGTAAGTCTTAGTGGGTAAGAGTTACTCGTACGTGTATTAGTTGAAGATAGCAGGTGGAATAGTACCATTGTCCAAAGGAAAAAAAGAATCATGTTGATATTGGTTTATAAGTTGGGGATCTAATATTGCTGAACACTAAATTGCAGATCTGACGGAGACTTTGGAGCAGCAAGAGTGATGCTTAGACCTGCAGCCCCTGGTACTGGAGTGATTGCTGGTGGTGCTGTGCGGATCGTTCTTGAAATGGCTGGTGTTGAGAATGCTTTGGGGAAGCAGCTTGGGAGTAACAATGCCCTCAACAATGCCAGAGCCACTGTTGTTGCTGTTCAGCAGATGAGGCAATTCAGTGAAGTTGCTCAAGAACGTGGCATTCCTATGGAAGAACTCTGGAAATGAAGACCTTCCTTTCTTCCCGTTGCTTTGATTTGTATCTTCAAGATTTTTGTAGAAAAAAAGTCTCAACTGGGATAAGCTGCAGATGCACCATTTAATTTTTCTGCAAGTGATTATTTGTTAATTATGTAAATTTCAAAATGCAGCCTTCTCAAACAGAATCTTTCTTCTATAAATTCATAAATTTAACACTAGTCGTCAACATCTCAACCTGGACCAATGTCACATTGGTTGGGGGGGTCTAAAACATACTAGTGTAATTCATCCATTTGGTATCTAGTTTTTCAAACATCCTCCATACTACCTAAGACACAATTTTTAGCACATTTTAACTTTCTGTTCCATCTTTTAAAAACACGCTGAATATGATAGTAGTACTGTAGATATCTATCGGATAGTGATTAATGAAGTGGCGTTGAGATAATACCTTTCATCCTAATCTCATCTACCGAAAAAGGGAGCCCACCTGAAGAGATTTTTGACGGTTCATTCCGTTCCAGTGATGTGATCTTGCAAAATGGTATCTGTGCCAAGAATTAACGTGCGGCACGTGTCCAACCGTAGAAATTAAGTGGCACATAAACCTCTAAACGTGTCACTCTCAAGAGACCCACCCCAACCCCCTTCCTTTATGAACCAAATTCTCAAGAACGTTGTGACGAAAAAGAGTTAACTAAAACCTTAGAATCATCTTCAGTCCTTTTTTCATCAACCAAAAAGAAAAAGTGTCCAAGCAAAAGCTGAAACAGAAGCATCAATGGCGTCCATAAGCAAAAAATCTATCTTCAACCTCTCTAAAGCCTTCCCACATCGAGCCTCCTCTATCTTCATTGGTCGTCAAATATGGAAGGTTAGTCATCCTACATATATAAATATAATGAACAAGCCATAAATCCATCCAGAATTTGAAATTAATCAAATTTACATACATTTATAATTGAATCCACATTTATTTATAAAATATAAAAAATATTTTTTGTAACAGAAAAGTTCTCAATTTATCTTTTAATTTAAAGTTTGTTGCATGAAATTACCTATTGTTGAAGCGGTCAAACAAAAACATGCTTAATTATATATATATATATATATATATATATATATATATATATATATATGAGAAAAAAACCATGTTCATGCACCAATTGTCTTTGAGTAATTTTATTGGTGATTAACAATAATATACTGGTAGAATGGCTCAATAAGATTGATCGCCTAAAGTCAACTTTAATGAGACGTTTATTGTTTTGTGGTCAATCTTTAAAAAGAAAAATTTAACCTAAAATTTATTATAGGTAAGAATTGGACTTCAATTCTTTTTAAACTAGAGGTCTGAGGTTTGAGTCTCGTAATAATATTTTGTTTAGCTATAGAGTACTTTCCTCTTTGATTGGTTCGGTGTGTCTCAAAATCGAATTAATCGGGAAATTCAATCTAAATATCAAACATTGGATAAAGAAAAACTGAGACCTTCAATATATATATATATATATATATATATATATATGTTAAAATAGTACTACTCATGTATTAAAGGGAGCTGCAACAGAGGAGGCGTGGGAACAACAGAGCAGGAAGTTGTACGGGACCGATAGTGATGAAACGGGTGGTAAAGTATCTGAAATGGCTGCTGATAAGGCGAAAGAAGTGAAGGATAAAGCCACTAAAACAACTCAAGATGCATGGAAAGCTATTGAGGATACTGCTCAAGAGTTGAAAGAAAAAGTGGTGGGAAATATAGATCCAGAGAAAATTGTTGTGGAAGATGAGAAAGACCTTAAGAAGAAGTTGGCTAAAGAAGCAGGAGGAAAGCCTGTGGATGAAGATAAAGGTTTGAATGTCAATTGGAGACCCATTGTTGAGAAGAAACCACAACCCTCTTGAAAATCATTTTCTCTTTGGTTTTTTTTTTTAGTACAATGGACTAGCTAGCTTGAACTTTGTAATCTACTTCTACTAGCCTAGATTGAATGAATAATCAGAGCACTGATCATACTTTGCAAAGCTTCCTTCTTTTTTTTCATAGTATTATATCCACAATCCTCTATTTTATCAAAACGATATCTGACGATGTTTTCGATCTTAAGGTCGTTTTAGATCATAAATTTTAAGTCAGGTTATTTTATATTTTATGTCAAATTAAATGATTTCACATAATTAATAAAAAATTAATGAGGGATCGGAGTAATGAGAAACTAATGCAAGCCTGGAAGAGTTCAGTGTTTGTATGGAATGATGATATAAAATTTAGGCAGGATAAATTTCATACCACATATTCAATCTCAGACGTCGTGTTACAATTGTAAAAAGTCTAGGGGCCTACCTCTTTGATAAAAGATTGTAATAAGATAAGATTTGATTGGATATTTACGATAAATTATGTTTATGAAGTCGTAACAACATGACGGAATCCTTTTATCTATCGATGTCGATATATTTGTCTAGTCTCAGTTGTAGTACTTTATATGAAATCTACTCGATCGTTAATAATATTTTAAGATGCATTTTTCGGGATTTAATGCGTTATTGTGGCGAGTTGCACGGGTAGTGTATTTGTATGATAAATTTTGTTGTTCTGGATGTAGAGTTTGCTCAAATGCGATTGAAAGCATCTGTATGATAAATTTTAGTTGTTCTAAATATATGGTAAATTTCACTATTCTGGATGTATGCTTATTTTTTAAGTCGTATTATAATTTATAGATACGCTTATGCATAGGGAGGAGCAATTTTTTATTTTGAGACAGTAGGTCCTAAAAACCAGCTCTTTTAATTAGAGTTAAAATATTAATCGAGTTGATCATTCAAAACACAAAACTCATGAGCTTCTTCTTAAATTCTAAGAAGTTAAAGAGCTTAAAAATAAAATGAAGTCAATTCTTGGTCTTTAGTTTCTTTTTCTTTCATTTTAGTAAGTTAGTTTATAAACTTCTCTTCTTTTATTTTATTTTTCGATGAAACAGTTCTCGTTAGTTTTTTAGTCAATTACTAATTCTCAACTCGGGATGACAATATGAAGTTTTTGGCCATTTAGCATTACCCTTTAATTTATAAGAAAAGCATTACGTGTACGAAATATTTAGATAAACCGTATTTTTATTAATTCTATATATGTACAGAATTAAGCTAAAAATTGTGTTTTACATCAACTGTGGTAATCTCTTGCAAAAACAAAAGGAAAGGAAAAATAAGGTCAATTGCATCTGTGTGTAACACCAATCACAACTTGTGCGTCGTGTAACAATTTTGAATATGTTCACTACACGTGGCGTTTACAATCAAACGTGTCATACTCTAACGACGACACCAATTTGTTTATCTTTTGCAAGTTTGCCACTATAATATCAAAGCCAATTTGCCGAATGAAAGAAGTGCAAACTGTAACACAGAAACTGCAAGAAATCACATTCACGAAAAAGAAAAAGAAAAAGAAAAATTACTCTCAAGCCTAAGTTTTTGTGATAGCAACCAAAGAATGGCAGCGATGTCAATCACAAAAAACGCCATTTTGAACCTGTCAAAGTCACTTCCTCGAACCTCTTCTCTTTTCATCCGCCGTAATGTCTCCTTCTTCTACCCTTTGAAGACTATTCCTCAAACAACATCTCTTGTCATTCGTCACAAAATCTGCTTCTCCTCTTCCCCTAATCATTCTGAGGTAATATTGTACTAGTACATACTCTCTCTGTTTCTGTTTGTTTGTTCTGTTTTTGACTATTTGACACGGGCTAAGAAAGGTAAATAAGATTTTAAATTTAAAAAAAAATGTTAAAATGTACCAAATGTCTTTTTAATTTTGTGGTCTTAGACAAACAAATTGAGCGGGGAGAATATTTGTTTCAAATTGCTAGTTCATTGTAATAGACGGTTGTGACATGTTTTTACATTTTTTAACTTTGGATTTATAAGTTAGATACCCTCCAACGATGTGTTTTACATGTTATATATCACGTTCCTTTTGACATTTATTCTTTGTTAAGAATTAACTCTAAATAGATCTAGTCACTTGCAATTACTTTTGAGTCAATATATTTTTACGCTGATAATACATTTCTCTTAACTTATTTTGTTTGTAGCAATAAAGAAATTACTCAGCCACCTCTCAAGTGGTCTAATTGTGTAAAAAGAAAAAATTATTGTAGGAGCTGAGATCTTCCTTTTTACTGTCTCTGTCCAGGACAATTTATATGATTTATTTTCCTTTTTAGGCAGTGTAAAAAAGAATGACATATTTTTATAGTATTAAGTAACAATTTAATTTTAAAATGTTCATTCTATTCCTAATGAAATGATTTATAGTTACACAATTTTTTATTTAGACCATAAGTATTTAGAGAAGTCTTCCTGTGCCGAGTCACTCTACAGGAGGAGTAGTGTTTTGCCAACTTGCTACAAAAATCGGTTAACAACTTTAGATTAGTGGCACACCTCAATCAAATACATTAAAAAATGGTGGCGGAACAATAATGTTCTTCATTTTATGTTTGAAGGATTCAAATGTATTTCAATGTATGGGATTATATATAGTGGATATGTTGTTGGACTCAAAAAAATGTTTTTCATTTATGTTTCAAGGGATTCCATGCATCGGAGGACTTAAAAAGAAGACAAGACTTCGATAGAGGTATTAAAGATGATAAATCTCCTATGAGGGAGATAGCTGATAAAACAAAAGACGATATGAAAGAGTCCATGGACGAAACTAAGCGTACAGCCAAAGACATGAAAGACAAAACAAACGATATGGCTGCAAAGGCATCCGATAAAGCAAAAGAAGGGAAAGACAAGGCAGCCGAAATGGCACATGACACTAAAGAGAGTGCGAAAGAGCGAGCCCACGACATGAAGGAGAAGACTAAGGACACTGCAGAGTCCATGGCTGATAAGACGAAAGAAGGGGGAAGCAAAGTTGCGGAGACGGCACAGGCAATAGCTGATAAAGCTAAGCAAGCAATGCAGGATGCTATGGGAGCGGCGAAAGAGACAACTCAGAAGATTAAGGAAACTGTTGTTGGTTCGGCGGAGGATGATAAGAAGTCAGTTGATGATTATATCGAAGATCGTATGGGTACGGGTAAGCGGAAGGAAGATACGATGGATGAAGATGTGGTGGAGCAGAGGAGGCGTGCAGGGGGTTCTGGTGATCCTAAGAAATTTTGAGCAACAGGAATTAGTGCAAGTTTAATCTGAATAATTTAGTGAAAAAGGTTTTTTTGCTAATATGTACTTGCACAACTTATTTCCTTTTTGCTTATTTGTATACAAGCATGAACATCTTCTAATGTCAGTTTTTTTTTAAAGTTTGATTTGAAATTCACTTGGCTGAATTTGCTTCCCCCAACCCCACGGGCAATATTTTCATGAACACACATAAATTTATAATTTCCAAACGGCATCTAAGATATCCTCTTAAAGCTGAAATAGGAAAGGGAAGATTATGGAAGAGGCAAGTGGACTTCAACATTATTTTCTTAAAAGGTGAAATAGGAAAGGGGAGATTATGGAAGAGGAAAATGGACATTAAGATAATTAGATAATTTTCTTAAAGGTATAGGAAAGGGAAGATTATAGAAGAGGAGAATGGACATTAAGATTATTTTCTTAAAGGTGAAATCGGAAAGGGAATTAGATTATTGAAAGAGGAAAAAAGACATTAAATTTATTTTCTCACAAGATTATTTTCTTAAAGGTGAAATAGGAAAGGGAAGATTATTGGAAGAGGAAAGAAAGAAGACATTAGGTTTATTTTCACTTAATTGTTTCAGTATCGTATTATAATTTATTGTATTGTATCCTATTGTATTGTTTTAATGAATGATAGATTGTATTATTTTTCATATTTGTATTGTATCGTATTGTATTGTTTTAATGAATGATAGATTGTATCATTCTCCGTTGTTACATTATGTATAATAGATAGTACTATCGTTCTCCGTCGTTATATAATGTCATGTTTTAAAATGTATCATATTAAATTGTATCATACTTTATTTTAATGAAGGACAGATTGTATCGTTCTTACATAATGTCAATGATAAAGTGGGATACAAGTAGAGTTACTATTAAAGGTAAGGTAGAAGATAAATATGATTGTTAGGTACAATAAAAGAAGAAATGTAATATGATAAAGTGGGATACAAGTAGAGTTACTATAAAAGGTAGGCTAGAAGATAAATATGATTGTTAGATACAATAAAAGAAGAAATGTGATTATTTAATAATAAATAAAAATAAAATGAGAAGAAAATATTAAGATAACAATGTGATTTAATTAGTTATATAAAGTGTGTTTTTTCGTTGTTACTTAACAATGGATTTAAATGATACGATACAATAGAATTTAAATAACAATTAAAATTAATATTATATTTAAACTAACAACACAATAACTATCCAAACGAAGTGCTAAGAATCGTTATTTGGGGACAACTTCGATAGGTTTACTCACCTAATCTCCAAGTAAAATTCATACGAATTTGTATCTTTGTAGGCTATATATAAACGTCATCGATCTCGATATATTGGTCGTGACTTGTGAACTCCTATCTTTCAAAAAATTACAAAAAAGGGAAAATTACTTAAATACACAACACTTCTTTACCTATTCTCAATATTTCCCTACTCTTTTACTAAAATACAAAAATTTCTTATTTTCCCCCAATTCAACTTAACCGGATACTTTTATTAGTTTGAAGAAAAATCAGATCTTTCTCATTCCCTAAATTTTGCCCCCAATCTCTCCCATTACAGTTTCAGTTATCAAATTCAAATAATTTTGAATTTGAAAAGAATCTTATCACTTTTAAACCGGATTCAGAGTTCAAAATAGGGTTTCTCATCGTCTTCATTGTAATTTTCGCCTATTTTTTCTTTATTTTGTATCAATCGTTTTATCTTGCATTATGCATCTAACATCTAACTAATCTCTAATTTTTTATTCAGAAGATCCGATATACAATGGTTTTCAGTTCAAAAAGGTTGTCTATTCCGATAACCATGACAAATTCAAGTTCTAGCAAGAAAAAATCGAAGAAGAAAGTACATGCAACTACTTCAAAAGATTCGAAAACCCTCCAAAAAAGGGGTAGAAAGGTTGCCCCACCCATTGTTCGACCAACATTACCAAATGTAAGCATCAATTTTTCCCATTTTTTATCATATATCTTACCCCTGTTTTTGTTAATACGAGTGTATCACTCGTCTATGGTATCAAGGAAAAAAGTTTATGCAAAAGAGATAAATAAGTTGTCTGTAATGCTTCCAAACTATCTTCATGATAGTGGGTTCTTTGATAAAACGGGAAGAACTGATTGGGCATCAATGGAGGCGTACAAAGACAAGGAAAATGGTGAACTGTTGGGTCCACAACAGTCGTTTGAGGTGGAATATGCTCAAGACATTATGCAACAACAAAGCAATAGCCTGTTAGTATTGTAAATAATTTGTTTACTTACATATTTAATTCACTTTTTTAATGTATCTACTTTTTGTTTGCAGTGATTGTGGAATGTATGTAGCTGCATTTGCTGAATATTTGAGCAACGAAATCAGCATTCCATCTATAAGTTTTCGGAGTGCCTATCTTCGCAATAGATATGCAACACTGTTATGGAAGTATGGTATGGACAAGTTCAAGGCGTGATATGTTAGCGATAACGATGATCCTACAAGGCCGAAGAGTTTCTACACTATACCAGCAGAAGGTGGACTGATTAATATAGAATAATTATGTTTTAGTATTGTGTTTGAAGATTACGATTAATTAGTATTTTGTAATATTCCTTCCCTTTCCAACACTGTTTTTCTAAGTAATTATTAATTTGAAGACTATTTTTTTCAAAAATTGTATTCCTATTTGAATTATTTTTCCAATTTATGTATCTTATACACCAATACTGCCGCTACAATATAACTATCAGATACAGAATATCAGATACTATATATTCCATAATTGGGTCCACAACTACTTTTCAATTTATTTAGTATTTATTAAAACATGTGGTAGTCTTGATGCAAATCACAAATTATGATAACATATTATTTTCATATACACAATATCCATTCAATTATTATGTATATGATACACATTTACTATCAAATAATATGTTACAATTGGTACAAAACAATTAAGTTTCAATATATTTAGTATCATTTAACATGTTGAATCTTGTAACATTGCTTTAAATAAAAAAAATCAACAAATTTTTATATAAAGTTAAAATCACACCTAATGGTAACATCTTATTGTGTATCAGATACAAAATATCCAACTAATTATTATTTATATGATACACATTTTAGTATCAAATAACAAATTTGTGTATATGTTACAATTGGTAACAAAACAATTAAGGTTCTATATATGTAGTATTCTTTAACAGGTTGAATATCGTAACATTGATTTAAATCAATAAAAAACAACAATATTTTATTATCAGATACAAAATATATTTTGATTGTTTGAATAAAACTTGTACTGTTTTTTCGAAGAACAAGGAGACGTTTCATAATTTGAAATTAAAAAAATATAATTTAGTTGGAGGATTATGAACGATTGATTGGTTGAAGGAAGAAACGTAAGCGTGATTTGTGGGAGTCAATTATAATTTCTGTTTTTAATCCCTTATTTAACGCATTAAACTGATAACAACAATTTAATAATTTAAGTATCCGCATGTTATTAATTAAAGTATCCGCGCTGCTATATTATGTATCC
>NW_006239015.1:215812-225370 GCF_000226075.1 Solanum tuberosum | reverse complement strand
TAAATGTTTAGTTTGTTGGATACATCATATATTGATAATAGATACATCAAATTAATGAATTTATTATTTTAAGAGTAATAATTTGAAATTAATCAAATTACATTACCAAGATATACATGTTTTTATCTTATATTAATAATATTAATGAATTTACTATTTCAAAGAATAATAAAATGAAATTAATTATCTATGTATTTTGAAAATCCTCAATTACTCCTCTAATTAAGGAAATAAGTTACAACCAATTAATTTAAATAAATAAATTTTGTATCTCAATTTTAAAATTCGACAGATACATGTATCTCATGGATTCAGACTCATGTATCCTAATCATAAAATATGGTAGAGGAAGTAATATTTGAAACTATTGGGAATCTTAATAATTAAGACCTAAACTAGTGGGATTTATGTGATTTGCCCAAAAAAAAATGAAGATAGGCCCAGTAGTGTTGGGCCTTAACAAAATGTTGCGGTGACATCAAGTGTGTTTGGAAATGATAAATTTTCTCTTTCTTTTTAGTTAATTCAAATTTAATCATGTGATAACGAAAAATAATTTAGACTTCAAATCTTAACCCCTGGTGCCATCCAAGCAGGGTCTACTACATTCAATTAGCAACCTCTACAAATAGTCATTAGCCACGTCTAGGAATAGTATAGTTACTTATAAATGAATATATATGATTCATTGAAGATACGGCGTAGGTATATAAATATATATATTATAACTAGAAGAGTAGACTTATCTCAATATTTTCTCACAACATATGTAAATAAGGAGTATGGGCTGTATTTGTATGGTTTTGGGGGCAGTTGTAACTTCCATTCGCTTCTAGCACCACATCCATAGCTCCGACAACAATAAAGCTATGCATCATGTCACGTGCCTCACCTAAGTGCCACATCGATTTAAATTCGAATGGATTGTTGATTTGTCTAATTATAAATTCAATACATTTTGATTCGTCTGATTCAATCTAGCTAAAAGTTGAGTTTATATAACTCAAGTTAATTCATAAGAATTTGGACAGAAGAATTTTTATGCGTGATGTATTATATAGTAACAATAATAATAATTTCTATTAAAATAGAATTAGGTACATAACAAATTATAAGCATACAAATAATAAAACTAAAACTTAGTGTGAATTGAGTTAGTTAAATTGTGATCCATTTGTTAGTTCATTCAACCCAAGTACTTTGTTTTAGCTAGCGGGTCATTATTATACATGTATTAACTTGAATCAGCATACATTCACATTAAGTTCAACGTAACCCGCATACTTAACCTCCCTAATTAATATAATTATGTGTAAGTTAGAATCCCGTTCGATCTGTTTCATTTTATGAGTATAAATTTAAATGGACACAAGGGCACAAGATTAAGAAATATAATTTTAATAACTTTATAAATTTGAGTTTAAAATGTGTATATATAATATAATTTTTTTTTTTAAAATGATAGGGTCTTTCGTTATGTTATTTGTGATTAACTTACTGCTAAATATACCCTTGAAATTACATGAAAAAGTTTTTTCAGAATTATATTATAAATATTACTTAATAAAAATAATTTATTATCTGTTCTAATACCCAATCAGAACAAATTGTAACTTAAATATCTAAAGCTTAAGATATTATAGATTTATCAAATCTTTACTAAAACATCTTAAGACACATAACAAGGAACTCTCCTCCACAAATGAGAAAAGAGGGAACTTTTCCCCAAGTTATTAATAAGAGAGAAATATTGAATCATTTTTTTAACTATCGATTACCTTAAAATATTCATTTACTTGATTAATTACTTTGATACACCCTCGATATGGCAATATGAGTGAATTACATTCCTAAATTATCTTAAGTTTAAGCGTGTTTTCAACACTTCTCTTAACTTTTTATGAATTTTAGACTATTTGTTATGTTATATAGTAAATTGATGAAATGTCCAAGTTAAGTTAGTTAAAATAATATATATTTTTAAGACTATCAATAATTCAAGAACAATATTAATAATTTGCCTGAAATCAATCTAGTTGCCTTGGGTAATTTATGTCAAGTCAATCGAGTTGCCAATTCCGGTGTCAATAATCTTATGAACCATAGTCGTGAGGTATACCAGTCTCTTACTTTTTAATACTCTCTTTGTCCACTTTTAATTGTTATGGTTTCCTTTTTTAGAGCAAATTATAAGAATTTTGACTAACATTTTACGATATATTTTTCATCATATTGATATGCAAGAAATTGCAATTTATAGTACTTTTAGTAGAGTTTTTGAATATCTAAATTTTATATTTAAAATATCGAATTAATATAATCTAAGTTAACTTTAAAAATTAGTCAAATTAACTTTTGAAAATCGCAACATAACAAATAAAAGTGACGGAAATAGTAAAGCATGAACATGTCAGAGTTACAAGTGAGAGAGAGAGAGAGAGAATGAAATTAAAAAACTAAATTGGAGAATCAAAAATGACTAATAAGCTGACACAGCTACACAACCCATTTGATATAAACAATTAACCGCCAGATCCTCCACCTCCTGCCGGCGCCGGCGCGGCCTCAATTCCTCCCCTAGTGGTCCACATACTCCTATTGCTACTGTACTTGTATGTGTCATTGATCACTTAGCTTGTCCATATTTAAATTCTCTCCCCTTTACTTTTTGATTGAGTCGAAGCAAAATTAATTTGTCGTTATTTGGGAAATTCTTGTCTCCTCAGAAGTTTGTTGAACTGAAAATTATGGCTTCTTTCCTTTATTTGTTGAGACGAGATTGATCACAGACGCAACAGAAACACAACATAAACCATACCTCTTCGTTCGGTCCCATCTCAGTATTCTCTTCACTTTAACTGAACATTCATATGTAGCCACGCACGCCTCTTACCCCGCCCCCACCCAACCCAACCCTTTTTTTCCTTCTAAACTTGTCTAAGCTAAAGATAAAAAGACTAGTAAAACTTTGTCTTCGTGCAAACTGATCCGTACACTATAATTATTTTACTGAAGATTAACCATAAAAAAGGCAGGCAGGTGGTGGTAGTTATTATTAATTTCCTTATATATGTCTTTTTTTAACTCTATTTTCCTCATTTACAAAAGTGTAATTAGATACTAGTAGGATTTTTATAGAAATTCTCATGCTCTTCAATTTTTAGTTCCTTATATATATGATTAGATAATCTCAACTGAAGCATTGACGTTGACGAGAAGTTTGAGATTTAATTACAACCATATCTCTAGGACTGAAAGGGGGTTGAGAGGTTTGACTTGCATGCGTGTGCATTTACTTAATCTGAATTTGTGATCTGTAGAAGAGGAAGAGAAGTTTCACTATAAAAACTTGTTGAAATTAGTTTCTTTTCTCCATCAAGGAAAAAGGGAAAAAGAGTGAGATGGAGGATCAATTAGGTGGAAGATCATCGGGAGAAAATGATCGGAATCGAAGAATGAAGATGCCGGAAAACAACTCATCTTCTCCGGCACAACCACCGCTGCAGAAATGCCCTCGTTGTGATTCAAACAACACAAAGTTTTGCTACTACAACAACTACAGTTTGACTCAGCCTCGCTATTTCTGCAAGACGTGTAGGAGGTACTGGACTCAAGGTGGAACCCTAAGGAACGTCCCCGTCGGCGGTGGTTGCCGTAAAGGTAAACGCACAATGAAGGGCGGTGGTTCATCTTCATCAGCTGGTGAAAGTTCATCTAGATCTCATCATCAAATACTACATCCGCCGCAGATACCGAATTTATCAGCTGCTTTTTTCTCAGGTAACAATTCGAGATCTCAACCGCCGCCACTTCCGTCAATGAGTTCTCTGTATACCGGTGGTGGAGGATTTTTATCTTCTTTAGCTGCCATGCAATCATTGAGTCAATTATCACAAGGTATCAATAATCAATCTCAGCTTGGGCTAGTTTCAGGCAGCAATAATAATAACAATCAATTTGGTAATTTCAATATTCCAACTCCTCCTCCTCCTCCTAAGGTTCAAATCAGTCAACAAATGGAAAGTACTGGATTTTACCAAAAGCCCAATTTGGAATCATCTTTTTACCCATCTGATCAAACGTTGCAGTTTCAACCTACAAGGCCTTTGGGTTCATGGACACAAAGGTTCATCAATAACAACAACAACAATAATATTTGGCAGAATAGCTCAGCCAGTAGCAGTTCCGCTGCTGGTGCATCTCTTGACCCGAATGATCATCAGTGGCCCGATCTTCCAGGGTTCGGCCCATCTCCATGAGATTTTAGGGTTTCTTCGCTTTATTTTAAAGATTTTCCTCAACTTTGATCTATCTTCATCAAGAGGAAATTAATGGGAGAAAATTTTCAATGGTAATTAAGGTTCTTTAATATCTGTGTTTTTTTAGTAAAACGCAGAAAATATAATACAAAGAGACATGAAGGGGGGAAAAAGGGGGTTAACCTTAGCTTAGCTAGCTAAAATTATTGTATGATGTATTTACCTTCTTATAGAGAAATTCTGGATTGGGTTAGGTTTGTATTTTTCAAACTTTTGATCTAAAAAGTTAAATGTGTTTGTATGTTATTAGAGCCTTATCTTTTTCTCCTCTTTTTTGTTCCTTTAATTCAGCTTTATTAATGTTTTACTCTATCAGTTACGTAGTTCAAAAAGCAAGAAAAAAAACACTTGTTTCTTTGCTTTGTTATATTTTTAGGGTTTATAGAGTGTGAAAAAGTCAATAAAAAGGAAACAACCATATGTAAAGAGAGAATGTTAATTAGTATTTGCATGGAGATGATAGATTGGTGGTGAGTTCATCTCTCTGGCACAAAAAAGTGATATAGACAACTTGGCTCCTCTCTACCTTTTTTGCATGTGCCCTCCTAAACCTTCATTTATTTTATTTTTCCAATCATATTAATCATATTTACGGGTTCGATAGAATTTAGTGTACAAATTTAAATTTAAATTTTGAATTCGCCGCTTAATTCTCACCACCTCACACAAACCAGCACTATAACATGTCTCTTTTATGTAGAAGCTGTAGAGGGGTTGGTCGCTAATTCCATCTAGAACATATATATATATATATAAATGAACTTGCATGCATGATCATTTTAATTTGTTGATATATTACAAGACTTAATGGCTTATTCAATGGAATGATTTAGGAGTTATATTAATGTGGCAACTGGCAAGTTTCAATTCCTAAAATTCTTTAGCTTGGGCTACTATATATATATATATATATATATATATATATAGCATTAATTTGACATATTAGAATATGCCACAGTCTAGTTAGTTACATATACAGTAGTTAATAAGGAGTATAGTTGTACTGGTTTGAATATTTAATTCATAATGGCATGATGAATTGAAAGCAACACGCACACATTCCCTTTTGAAATCATCAAATGGATTTGGTAGATGGGGAAGAGGGTGGGCATACCTGAACCAAAAAATAAAGTTGGACACGTCAGCTATGCACCTTTGAGTTTTTTATTTTAAAAAAAAACAAGTGTTACTCCGATCCTTTTGTTTTAACTTGACACAAATTTTAATAAAATAATCTTATTAAACTGAATATACGTAGAGCATATCAACACGTTCTTCAATCTTATGATCTTAAAAATATGTTATATGACAAATTAAAATGAAACTAAGAGAAAAGTATTTAAAAGCACATTAGGTTAAATTAATAAAGTTAGTTAGAAATACATGATGAATAAAGAAAGATAAAAGTAATTTAATTTAGGGCTGCGGTTTTCGAGCAAAGGCATATCTTTGGTCTGCCATGGGTTTAGATCTTTCATCAGAGAATATTGGCAGGTTGGAAATGAAAATCTCTTGGGTCTAATTAAGACTTCTTCCCTATGGGATGATCAAATCTGTTGGGAGAATAACCCTAACAAATTTATTTATTATTTTAGTTTTACGTTAATATTATATTATATTAAAGCAAAAAAAAATTCTCTGACTAACCACTATGGTTTCCTCCTATTCGAGGATGATTATATATAAACATGGTCATTATACTTTCTAATGCAAACATATTACTCCTTTTAATGATATTATGTTTTTCGTTTATCCACCTCTTAAAGAAACTTTAATCAACAAGGAATTTTTACTATTTTACAGTTATTATTTCTTAAGATATCATTTCTCTTCATTAAATATTTACTCTACTGGTTTATTTATAGTATTAGAAAACAATTACTATACTGAGGATAATATGGAGAAAAACAATTAATATCTTCTTGAACTATTGAAATGATAAATAATGGGAGATAATTATTTTTAGAAATCGGGATAAAATATAATTTAAGACGAAGGAAATAGTTAATCTTTTTGTCTTTCGAAGTTATAATGAATAAAATTATTCGATATTTATGCTAATAAAATATAGGAAATATATCATTAAAAAAATTACAATACGCAACCTAATTCGAACACTAAAATTATGGTAATTTTTATTCGTAAGAAGTAGGATACTCCACTATTTGAGGATCCTATAATTAAATTGCATGATGGTACTACAGGAAATACTCCACTAGCTGTTAAATTTGATTTATCAAAAAGTTTGGAATATTTTTAGATATTTGTAGGTTTTAGAGGCGGCAAAACTAGCTTCGAAAATATAACTTGTCCAATTCATTCATTTTTGACGGGTTATTGATTCTCTTATTTATTATTTCAATTTATTTTAATTTAATTTATTTCAGTTAATTAAAAATTAGATTGATATATAGTTCAAATTGACTCATAAAAAAAAATTGTCAATTTTTTTTAATAAGATATCTTTTATTTGATATGCTATATACCGTCATAATAAAATAAAAAAAAGTGTTAAAAATAAAAAGAGAATAAACAAAGCAAAAAAAACTTAATAAAAATTGGATGACTTGGTATGATCCACATTTCAGCCTATGTAATTTTTAAATGTGCCCGTAACTCGCTCATCATTAAATTAACTAATTTTGATTGTTCTGAATTTCATCCAAACCATCCATTTTTACCTCCAACATGAAATAAATAAATTTGTCGGACGTGCTTAATTTGAAAGACAATTTCTTTGCAGTTCAATTGTAGAAATTTAATAGCTCAATTGGTCGACTACTTAGACGTTCACCTTATTGTAAGAGTTCGATTATCTATCTTTTTATCCCTTTCCTATTTTCCCTTCATCTACCTTTATTTTTTTATTAAAAAAAAATCTTGATATAAGGTACAAGTTCGGTATAATTCACTAATTTAATTTGGTTCAAATCCTATATATTTGGATAAAAGTTCACTGAACAAATATGTACCTATAATAAGTTTAGTATTCATACATTTTAAAATTTGAATCTGCTATTTTAATTAAGTTTTATAAGGGAATAATTAGTTCTGAATTTTTTTGCTGGGAAACAAAAATGTTCAATAAGTTATTATTAATATTAAAAAATTCACAAAATTGATTGCTACGAGTTATAAACTTCTAATGCAACTATAAATGAGATGTCTAAAAGAGTAGACGGTTATAAATGCTGCTTCTCTGTCGAAGTCACACTGCCACAGAATGAAATAAACATAATAGATTGTATTAAAGTTAGTTAAATAATATAAAGTATCACAGCAAGTCTTAAATTTAAATGTAAAATTTAAAATTTTGAGAAAAATGTATAAAATGTAGTAGATTTATATCAACGGTAACTTTCAAAATAAAAGGTATTTATTTTAAGTAAATAATTTGGAACAAATTAAGTACTCCCTCCATTTCATTTTACTTGGTCCTATACAAAATTTGATGTTTTATTTTGTTAGTTCATTTTAGCAAAAAGTGAATTTTATTACATTAAATTTTTCCATACTTATACCCTCGGTATTTAAAATTATATATCATAGTAGTAGTTAGATTTAGAGTTTCACCAACTCCTTCATCCTTAACCCCAAGAAGTCTCGGGTTCGAGCCCCCTTGGATACAGAGTCGTCTTTGTTAGGGAGCGCTTTACCCCCCAATGTGGGACTTCCTAGCGCAAATCTGAATTTAGTCGGGCTCCAATGTGGATATCGAACACCGGGTGGGAAACCAAAAAAAAAAGATTTAGAGCTTCATAACATTATTAATAAAATTAAATACACTTCTAGTTAAATTTTTCTTAAGAAATATATCAGGTCAACAAGGATACGCCCCACCTTGAGACTCGCCCCAAAAACGTTTTTGAAAGCACCAATAGATAATATCTGCAAATGCACTTTGCCACTCTAACTGGAAGCAAATTGCTACTCCAAAATTTAACTAATCTTTCTCCTTTATGCAAGATAATCGTGTTTTTAATTGGTTGTTTAAAAAAATTAAATTTCAAACGTCATCGTTTTACTAATAAAATGATTGGTTCTCGGCAAGGAATACTCTTTGGTACACTTAACTTGGGTGACATGACGATCAAAGGGTGTAATGATATATATTTGAATCGATCCTATTTTTTTTCATCCAAAAATTCGAGTTCGAACTTCGAACCAAGAAAATAAACACGTTAACATAATTTCAGTGATTGTTTATCCTAAGATTATATTTCCTACATCTTAATTAATTGTTGATTAATTTTGTTAGTAAGCCATAACTAGTTAGAGTTACGTGAGTATTAGTTATATAAGAATTACTTATGAGGGATTTTATGTATTATTTTATGCAGATAATAGTTATTCAAGGGTTATACGTGTACAAATGTACTTTAGTTATGCAAGATTATACATGTATTAGTTGTGCAGATTCTTAAACTATCAACCAAACATGAGATTAATTTTATACATAAATAACTTATTTCTTATCTATCTACCAAACTTCATACAAATTATATAAAAATCAATACATGAATAATTTTTTTCTTATCCAACTACCAAACGACCTCTAATGGTGCACAACAAGAAAGAATAGTTTGGAAACAGAAATTTCAAGAGGTGGGAATTGAAGAGACGTGAAAGGGACAAGGTCTATCAGGTCTAAAGAATCTATCTATCTTGAGTGGAAATTAATTTAGAGGTGAAAGAGGTATGGTGTGAGACTTGGAGGGTCCCATAAAAAATACTCTATGATAATCCATTACAATCTTGAGATGAGTGTGGGGTAACTAAAATCATACCACACGATTCAATTTGTTTATTCTATTTTTTAAAAAAATTTATATTGGATAGATTTATTTTTTGATATTGATTTATATGAAACGTTTAAGATCATAAAATTTAAAATATTTAATTAAATTTAATCTACCTAAATAAATTAAAATGAGAGAAAAATTACTTTTTTATCCATCAAGGAAAAAAAGAAAACCAGAAGTGTAAGGGATCAAGTGACGGATGCATGCAAGAATAATAATCCATTGTATGGCTTTATAAGCACATTCATAAGTAGATGATTTTCTAGTGTGCGACAATTTTTCCCCATTATATCATTTCCAATTACCCTTTCGAACATATATATGGGTCCCACATTGCTGTGGACTTGGGTGGGACCCTGACTCCACCAGCATTTGGTCAGCCAGGCTTGTGGTTGAACAACCTGGTCCAACTTTTTAACTTTTTTTTTTTTTTTTTT
>NW_006239015.1:157275-215699 GCF_000226075.1 Solanum tuberosum | reverse complement strand
ACCTGGTCCAACTTTTTAAACTTTTTTTTTTTTTTTTTTATGTCATTAAATTTGATGTGAACAAAATAAAATATTATTGAACAAACGAATAAATAATAAAATAGTCACATAAGGAATTTAAGATTGATAATATTATTAAATTTAACTCATAAAATTATAATTTGCCTCATTTGCTTAGACTTCAGCAAATGGGCTAGGTATACTTGCATACTCACGGGAAGCTTACAATTTGATCCAGATGATTAAAATTATTTATATGTATCTGATCTTTTATACTCGATATAATTATAAAGTCAATATATACTAAGTATATAATAATTGTATAATAATGTATATCTTTTTTTTTTGGTAACTGAAGGTTATTTTACATAACGATAGCTAACTAAACACGATATAGCAATCTAAAATAAAAACTAAACAAACCTTCAACAACAGTTATAATTCCCCAAAAAGGCTCTCCTATTACAAATATAAGCTATTCTTTTAGCTATATCATAATCCACTACATGAACATACTTCGTATAGACTAAGCTAATATATAACGATTTGTGCATCTTAAGACTTGCCTTTAGTCATAGCAATGATCGAGTCTAAGACTCTGTCGGTTGGCTATCTAAGTTGGGGTGGTCAGAATGTTTTGATGAAATTTCTAAGTGAAGTGTTAATTGGGGTAAATAAGAGCAAATAACAACATTATATTTCCCCTTTGATGAAAAATAGCTTTCATAATATTAAACATCAAAAAATGAATTCCTCGTAATTTTTTAATTTTGTTTTTTGAAAATAACTTTCTTCGTACGAAAACTCCCGTACGTGTAAGCTCCAGCAGGACCATTTTGTAGACATACTTATTACTGCTTTTCCCACAATGTTGTGAATTGTTCTAATGATGGGTAATTTTGAATTGGATACGAAATAAATTAGTAGCTTCTTTTACAAATCCTAGCACATTGAAGCCCATGTGTATTGCTTCTCGTTTTATATTTGTCCCTTTTTTTTACTCTCTTCAACCATAAGTTTCATTTTTCATTATCAAAAAATTTAAAAATTAAATGCCCTATATATTATTATTATTATTATTATTATTATTATTATTATTATTATTATTATTATTATTATTATTATTATTATTATTATTATTATTATTATTATTATTATTATTATTATTATTATTATTATTATTAGAATAATAATTGAAGGAAAGAGTCTTTTAGGTTGCCCATCCATATGCACGTTTACATGTGGCTTATGGACAATTGAGTAGTCTTTGAAGTTGAAGATGATGAGCATAATTCATACCCCATTTTTGGTGTCTCCCAAATGACATTTTTGGATCCCCAAATTTGGAGAAATATTCTAAGGATTACTACATATATAATTGGACCGCTCTCTCCACAACAACAAAAAGGGGAGCTTTTTTTTTTAATACTATAAAAAAAAAATGAGTACATAGGTAAAATGGGGCTGGATCATTATTCCCTTTTCTTTTATTTTTAAAATTATTGTTTTTGAAGTTACTTTATTTTATAACGTATGTTTCAACTCCAGAATGAGACTAGTAATCAACTTGACTAGGATTCTCTGGTAAATAACTTTAATCTAATAAATGAAGATAGTCATTAGTGTCCAATATAACGTCGGTTGATGACATTCTATAATCTATATGACTATATCAACTTAATTTTAATTTTTGGTGTCTTTGTTTCTCCTTTTCGTAAAAACAAAATGTTTGGTGAGGATTGATTAATGTTTAGCAGTGGCCCGTTGTTATATAATACTTCCTCGGTCCATTTTCACGTATTCACTGTCATACCCCGTAAGAAGACAATATTAGAAAGTTATGATTTTCTCACTGAAAAATATTTTCGTAGATATATGATTGAATCAATAAGAAAAGAAAAATAAAAATGCTTCATACAAAAGTGTTAAATTAGGTCTTAAGCCTAACTCACACCCCAAAAGGTAGCTCAAAGGGAGGAGGATTGCCCAAGCCTTATAAGGAGTCCACCCATCTCATTAACCATCAATGTGGGACTTTTATCATTCTTTAACAAAAAGTATTAGGAAGTTACCCACTCAATCAGAATCAGTTTTCGATCATACATTATTTTAGTGAACTAGTTTGATGGGTAGTAAATAGAAAATGAAAATGATGAACAATATCATATCAGAGTAATAAAGTCATGTGCTTCTTCTACCGATGTATGGAATGATGCTTGTTGCACTCACTCCGAACTACCACATTGATCCAATATCATGGACACTACTTGTTATTTGTTGCAACGTAGATTCAATTGACTTGTTACGGAAGTCATAAATCTTGTTACGTCGACGTTTCTATCTTACTATGTAATACAAATCTATGGTTAGTTTTGATAGTTTTTAAAACTTATGGATATAAATCATATTTCTTTGAAAAGTGAAATATTTTCCCCAAATATTATGGCCAAACACATGATGAAATTTCACTCAAATAATATTTGTCAACAATATTTGGAATCTATGATCGAACGCTTGCTATATATATATATAGTGTCCCCATGTAATGTAAGGTCCGGGAAGTATTTTGAACTTTTGGAAGTTTCTCATTATAATTTGCCTAAAATTTCAGAATGTTGTCTAATGTTTAATTTAATTTATTTGGTAGAATGGTTGACATGCAAACAAATATCAAACGAACCAACGTTGTTGACTTGTTATAGAAGTACTCCATAATTTATTTATAATACGTGCCTTTCCAAGTAACCTAGCGGTCGAAGAGCTAGAGTAATATTAATTTGGTGAATATAATTACGTAGTACTTGTATTAGTGAGATCTAACAAGTAGAGGTAGATGAATGATATGAGTTAAGGATACAATCAATGGAAAATTGTATATAATAGCAAACTATTAATTCAAATTAAATGTTATAACCATAGTTTGATTTAATTGTACCCCATATCAAACTGTTCCTATTTCGCCTTCTGGTGAATCTCGCTCGCCACTCTCGTTCTCGCTGGAAAGTCTCCCTCGCCTCTCTCGTTTTTATACAAACACAAATGTATAAAATGCGTTTGTGTTTGTATAAAGCGAGAGAAAATTGTATATATACATATATTTTCGTTCCTCTCTCTCTCCTATCCCAGATCTCGCTCGCCACTCTCACTCGCCTCTCTCACTTTATACAAACACAAATGTATACATTGGCGTTTTGTGTTTGTATAAAGCGAGAGAAAATTGTATATACAAATACAAATGCATATATTTTCATCCTATACACTTATGATAATACAAATACGATCTTCCCCTGCCCAATTTTCTTTTGTCTTTCTCTCTTTCTCGCTTTATACAAATACAAATTATACAATTAATCTTTTGTATATGTATACCGAAACAGATTATACAATTGCTTTCTTTTGTTTATGTATAGCGAAATATACATATTTATGTTTGCAATGAAGCGCAATTATGCAAATTATAGCTATAACATACAAATATGATTTTTATATTTGCTATATATGTGAAAGTTGCTCATCAATCAAACTCAATAGATTTGACTTAAACTTTAGGCATATATGAAAAGTAAAGGTAAAATTTAGGAAAAATTACAGAAATCCCACCTTTTAGTTTACTTATTACTATTATCCCCTATAAGTTTTACAAATCTCCAAAATCCCTCATTTTCGCGCATCAGATTAGTGTATCTCGCGCATCAGATTAATGTATCAGCGCTTATATTATTAGTTCTCTCGCATCAAATTAGTGTATCATATATAAAATGTACATCAGATTAGTGTATCATGTATAAAATGTAATGTATCTTACTTAACGATTTAATGTATCTCGCGCATCAGATTAATGTATCAGCACTTATATTATTGTATCTATTTGAGAGATTTCTGTAATTATAAACTTTTAAGGGATAAATTGTAATTTTGCCTTAAAAGTATGTGATTTCTGTAATTTGCCCTAAAATTTAAAGATCACTCTAAAATAGGAATAATCGGTAGCAAAACTTGAAAAAGGGGTCTTTTGTCCGTAAGACATAGCCTGAGGCCCATATCAGTATTGATACAGCGCAAAGCCCATTATAACCCACACGACTCTTCCACCTCAAAGAGAATTACAAAAATAACCTGTAGCATTATAGGTTTATGATGCAATTACTCAATTTAAAGGTAATTTATTTGAGAAAGACAACTTTTTTGTTTAAATGATAGAGAAGTTACTTAGTTATTGTGATTCCACGTATAAAGTCACTCATGTTATATCTTCAGTAGATAATGCAGGCATAATTTATTTACCTTTTAAATTGAAACATTACAAAAATTAAAAATTATCCATTATTTTATTAAATTGATCCACTCCTCAAATTCGATCCGGTAAAATTAAATGGGTGGAATATAGAGTGCAGGGATCGGCCTCTTTTATTTTCTACAAAAATATTTGAAAATAGCTACAAGCTTTATCACTAAATTGTTCATAGCTAACATAGTTTTTAAATAATTTATCTATCGCTAAGTATATCGATTACTATCTCACTATGTTGTATAATACCTATGGATTCCTTTTCCCCTCTCTCGACGTAGGGCTATTTTTGTGTCTTCTTCCTCCTTAGGTTAGGGCCATCTCTAGGTTCTAGCTATCTGCTTAAATGACTTATTCTTCAACAAGTGTATGTTTAAGGAATGAATACATATACGTAAAATAAAACCACGTTAATTTAGCATATTTTAAGAGCATAAATTAACCTTTTTTTGCTTATTAATCATACAAATATACGTGCCCGCGCGTTGCGCGGATTTTAATTTTTAAAAAAAACTAACAAAATTTACTATTCACTTTGCAGTGTATATTTTAAAAAATAATTATACAAATCAATTAACGTATTTATTTGTGCATATTACGGTATCATTTTTATTAATACACAATTTACTATTATGTTTATAGTTAGAATTAGCTACATTTGATATTATTATTTAATATAATTAAAGATAATTAATAATTAACTATTTGATATTTTAAAATTTTATAAACGCTATAACCTATAGATGTTTTAAATAATTAATTTTAATTAAAAAATTTGTCATATTTTAATCAGTTACAAATCCACTGTTATCCAAAAAAAAATTTAATTATTATTATTTAACAATTTGCACTTTTATTTTTAAATTACATTCAAAATAGGAAATTTTAAAATTCAAATTGAAAAATAATTTTCGTGGAAACTAACAAATATGTAATTCAAATTCATTGTTATCCAAATTAGAATTTACCTTTTATTTATAAATTGTATTTTAAAGTAGGAAATTTTTAAAATTCAAATAGTAAGGAAGTTTCAATTCTGTTGAATAGATATTTTTCTTTTTTAAATGTATTTCAATAATAGATAATTGAGTTGCTTAAAATTTAAAATAAATTGCTTATCAGTTAATCAAATCCTATTCTTTAGCAACGTGAAAATGTGGATAGAATTTGCTGACATGTGTTTTTTTTTAAAGTCATATTTCTTTTTACATTTAATTTTTAAATACTTAAATTTTAAGATTAATTGTGGCGCTGACACGTATGCTGTTTTTCCTCTCCTATTATATATAGATAGATATTTAGCTTAATTGAGGTTTTGAGTTAAATTAAAAGCATGTTTAGACCAACTAAGAGCATATGTGAATTCAATTATTAATGGACATAATTTTGAATACTTTAAAGGCATATTTGGACCTTTCTCATTTTCCAAAAGTTTGGCTCAAATAAATAATTTCACTTCATCAACATGTACAAAAGAACATCACATAAATTATTTACTCAAATGACTTTGATGTGACAAATAATTGAATGGTTTTTTGTTATAAAATAATTCTTAAAATAACGTTTTGAGATAATTATTACGGACTGAATGATCGTATGAGAACGTAATCAATTTTTTTTTTCCTTGTGAAATTGAATATTCAAACTAATGTTGAATTACACCGTCAATCACGTTGCAGAAGGCAAGGTGCATCGAATTTAATCAATGTAATTGATGGAATTATCTTCTTTTTTAATAAAAAAAGAAGTAAAAATGAAAACTATAGTCTAGTATTGAAATTTGCAATTTGACTAGATTCTGTGTTAGTGGAGGTAGAAAAAAACATAGGGACACACAAAAAGTCCATCACTTAATAAAGGCAAAAATCAACTGTAGAATTTCAGTCAACAATCAAATAATGCCAATTTGAAGTGGCATGTACTTAATTAGTACCAAATTTTTAACGTATATCATTGACTCATGCATGTACTAGTGAAACTAATTCCTTCACATTATCTTTGACACAAACTCAGTGGACTATTTAAAATGATAAGCTTGCTAAAATCGATGTGTTTCCAAAATATCAAAATAATTTATTTTTGATACTTATTAGTTTATACACAACAATGTAACCTTAGTGTAATACGATGACAAGAAGTTAATTATATATGTTAATCGTACAATCAAATTATACACATACCATTTCATTAAAAAATGATGTTGGACATCCTTACTATATATAAAAACGCAAATTTTCAATAGACATTTCTATCATATACCATTAAAAATATGGAATTTTTGAGAAAAAAAACCATCAAAAACGTTTTCGACAAATAAATTCTTGTCTGAAATTTTCAACTTTTTTGTTGTGTGATCTGATACTGTAGTGCCAAAGGCACATTAAATAAATTAGTTTCATTCTGACTATGTTGAAACAACTTATAAGCAATAGGTGAAACTATTTAGAAATAATAATGCAAATTAAACATCAACATTAAATAAGATTTAGTTAAAAACATTTCAAAATCTGTTTTTCACTATAAAAGAATTTGATTTATAGGTATATTATGTAGTTTAATATATATAAAAACATATTATTATTCAAATAGAAATTAAAAACCTCATAGAGCTCAAATTCAGATTTATATCTACAAATTGAATTGTGACAATAGATCGACAAGGCCCTAAGTCAGTACTGTGATTACGAATTCAGCACAATCTAGTACTTAAGTTTAAACTCTGTATTTTTGTATTAAATTTTTTATTTAAAAGTATATAACTGTGATTCAAAATTTCTAAACTAAAAATGAAAATGCTTAAGCCACCACCGAAAGTTATAGTGGCGTAGTAAGTACTCATTCATTCTTAACCTAAAGATTAAGTTATAGTGGAATAGTAAGTATACATTCATCCTTAACCTAAAGATCTCGAATTTGTGTTCTCTTAGATACGAAGCCATCTTTGCTAAGGAGCGCATGAATCTAAATTTATTCAAACTCCAATATAAATATGGACATCGCAAAAAAATATGGTGGGAGAAGTGGTGGTGGAGTGCGTGTGGTGGGTGGTGGGCGGGGGGTTATAATGTGATAGGATAAAGTCGAAAAAAAACGTGAAATGAAGCTTTTTAGAATGTGGTGTGTATGTGTTTATATGAAGAGGAAAAAGCAAATTGTCAGGGTAAAGAAGATATCCCCACCCCACCCCACACATAACATAATAATAATATTGAATCGACATAAGCTTAGTCTAGTAGCATGCTTCCCAATAATTTTCAGCTTTGTAAACCATCAGTACTACTACTACATTATTTTTTTCATGGATATATACTGACATAGAGAATCTTTTCTTTTTTCTCTGTCTCACCCTATCTTTTTTTTTGTGGTCACCATGCCATAATAATTTCTAACATCAATTTAGACCTTTTATACCAATCAATTACAACAAATTAATCCATCATTATTTGGGTTTATTCATCTATTAAAATGCCACATTGATGTTACCTATTTAGAGGGAATCTATAACTGTCTTTATTTTTATCCTTGAGATGTATCCAAAAAATAGTATATTCTCTTTTTCCCATTTTTAAAATAGAAATTATTATTCAAGAATTAGTTAAAAACATTTGAAAATCTGTTTTTAACTATAAAAGAATTTAATTTATAGGTATTTAACGTAGTCTTTATATATATATATATATAAAAAAAATATACACCGCAAATAATTTTTTAAAATTTAATTATATGATATGATGAACTACTACTTCAATTATCATGGATATGTACCTCAGTTCATTTGGTGTCAAATTGACATAGAAAAACAAGAATATTGCTATGGGAAAATCATTAACAAGAGTAAAAATGATGAAGGAAATAAACAAGAAAATGGCATAACCAACTTAATAAAATGATAATCATATTAAAACAACAAAGTCTCCCTCTCTTCTATACCCAAATATACCCAACCATTTTCCCCTAAGCTACAAGGAGGAAAAAATTTACTACAGAAAAAAAAAAAAAACTCAAATGAAAAAAAGTTATCATTGTTGGTTAATTCCTCTTATATGAGGACTCCAACATTGTAACCCCCACCCAAAACCTAATACACATTCTGAAAAATACATCAAGAAATTAAAATTGCAATGTCATGCATCTATATACATACAAAATAAGATTAAAATTAAAATTAAAACTAATTAACTCACTGGAACTAGAAAGCAGCTTCTTCTTCAACTCTGAATGATGTACTCTTCATGATAAAGCTAACTTGATATTGTGATGGGATGAATAGGATCCGAGGTTCCTCTCAGCGCAAAATGAGAGACTTTTTCAACCTTTTGACTGTAAAAATTTAGTAGGGCTGAAAATTTACTTGCAGCTGACATGATCACTCCGATCCAACTCCTCCCATAAATATGAAGTCATGTTGTTTCTTCTTCTTCTTCTATAGTCTTGACAATATTTTAGTAGAAGGGAGAAAAAAGAAGGTATGTTGTTCGGATCCTTCAAAAATACTATTGGATATGTGTATATGATACGAGTACAACAACATTCTTGGAGGATCCGAGCAACATAGACGAAAAAGTACCTACCTAGCTAGGAAAGACACATGTTAATAAAAATGAGAGGGAGATCAAGAAGGAAAAAAAGACAAATTAAATGTACTTGTCCTAGATGAGAGAAGGGACTGAATTAGACCCCATATTTGAAGGATCAAGCCAAGCACCATTCCAAGAAAGTGAAGGATCAGATGAATTAATAATTTGTTCATGAATCTGATGATTTGATAGATCCATTTTCTCTTCTTTCAACATTGTGTTCCCATTTCCACCACCTTCATGAACATTATTAATAGTATTGTTGTTGTTGTTGTTGTTCCCCCTTGACATTTGCAATTCCTCATAATTAGGAGTCAACAAGTTGTGAAAATTGTTACCATTAATATTGGACATGAACTTTTGTTGTTGAAGGCTTGAAGCTATAAGAGAAGCCATAGTTGATGTTGATGATGAAGATCCAAACATATTAGGGTAGCTTGAAAGAAGTGAAGTAGTTGAAGTTGTAGAATTACTAGTACTCATGACATGAACATCTTGGATTTGCTTAATAGGATATAACCCACCATGCCCATAATTATTATTATTCTCATGACCCATATTGACTACTCCTCCAGAAGAATTTGAAAACCCTAGCCCCATACGACGATCCATTAATCCCGGGATACTGTCTGTTATAGAATACACTTGTCCCTCATCGACTCCTCCACCATGACTCGAAACCCTAGAATTAAAAAGCCTTGAAAATGGAATGTTGAGATCAGACCTCTCACTAGTCAACCCATAAAATAAAGGGTTAAGATGATTTGGTGAATTTGTAGTAGATAGATGGTCAATATTATTATTATGATGTACTCCATGAAGTTGATGATGGTGGCTAGGGTTTACAATATTTGGAGTTGAAGTAGTAATTATATCATGACTAGTAGTAGTAGTAGAAGAAGAAGAATTAACTGATGGTCTCTTGATTCTCTTGTTCTTCCTACATCCACCTCCAACAGGTACATTCCTTAATGTTCCTCCTCTAGTCCAATACCTTTTACATGCCTTACAAAAGTGTCTTGGCTGAGACAAACTATAATTGTTGTAGTAACAAAACTTCGTATTCGACGAATCGCAACGAGGACATTTAAGATGTGGTGGTGGTGGTTGTTGTGACGGATCTTGAATTGGTTTCTCCATATTATTACTAGTAGCATTAGTACCATTTGAATCCATCATCAAGTTATTTTTCTCATCTATCTGAAGAAGAGAGAAAATATCGTATTAACAATCGAAATATGATCGAAAGAAAAAAAAGAGAAATTAAAGAGTGAATGTGTGATAAGTTTAGGGTAAAAATAATAACAAGACCAATGTATAGAGATATTCTAAATCCAAATGCTACAAGACAAAGATGGGGTCATGGGGGGTGGGGGTGGCGTGGGGATATTTAGACTAATAATTGAGAAAGAGAAAGGAAAGAAACCTGTGGCCATATTTGATTAGTAGTGGAAGAAGAGATGAGTACCATCTTCTGATCACATTCTCCCACCATTTTACTTCTTTCACAAAAAAAAGGAATCGTTTTGAAACAAAGAATAAGCAGACAAAGTTAGCTAGGTGGCGACGTGAGTCTTCTTTCTTCACGGTTTGAGACAAATATAATACTTAGAGAAAACAAAAAATATAAAGTACTGTAGTAAGTAAGCATTAATTAAACAAGGAAAAAAAGTCTGATATACTCCTCAACTTTGTCATTTCGAGCTAATATATTCTTCGTTATGAAAGTGGCCCATATATACCCCTACTTATATATAAATGGCTCACATATACCCTTTTCCTCTAATGGAAATGAAAAAAAATTAATTTTTATTTTATTTTTAAAAAAAAAAAATCCCATATGAGTATATTTAATCCTCCTTAAACATAACTTTTTTTAACTTTTTTTGTTTCAATGACTAATTTAGATTTATTATTTTGATGGTCAAATTTATTTATGTTTCACTTGTAAAACTTATTATAGATGACCAAATTTTTTTCTTCAAATTAGAAAAATTAAATTACAATATAGACAAAAAAATAGTTTTATATTTTTTCTTTACACTAAGGAATGAAAGAAAAAAATAAGAATAAGAAACTCAAATAATTATAATCAAAGAAGTCAAAAAATAATTTATGTATGAAAAAGATTAAAATATACCTTGAACTTTGCTAGAAGAATCATATATACCCCTCAATAATTTTTAAGAAAATTAAAAGTACAAAAATATAAATTTAAAACTAATTTTTTCACTTTCGTTAAATAAAGGGTATATGTAAGCTTATTTTGTAACAGTAAAGATATATGTGAGCTTATTTTGCGCTAATTTCACGTGAAGGGTAAGGTCTAGAATAAACTTATGTCCTCTATTACTTTAATATTTACTTTGAAAGTCCAATATAGTAGACAAAGGTTTTCGCCACCGTAAATAAGCTAAAGTTTTATATTATAGAATATGATTATTTTATCGAATCACTTCATTGGAAAAATATATGGTAGAAAATAAATAAAGTATTCATGAAATAGTGGAAAGTTTTCTGATTTTTTTCTTCATATGAAACATTTACTCGAGGGATAAAAGAGTCTGATATACCCTTCAACTTTATCATTTAGGGCTGATATACCCCTCATTATGAAAGTGGTTCATATATTCCCCTATTGCTATACAAATGGCGCGCATATACCCTTTTCCTCCAACGAAAGTGGAAAAATTAATTTTAATTTAATATTTTAATTATTATTTAAAAAATTTATATATAATCCCATATGTGTATATTTAATCCTCATTTTTTTTTTACTTTTTTTGTTTCAACGACTAATTTAAAGTTATTATTTTGATGGTCAAATTTATTTATGTTTCTCTAATTTTCTTGTAAACTTTATTATAGATGACCCAATATTTTTCAATACAAAAACTAAATAACAATATAGTCGAAAAAAATAGTTTTAAATTATAATATAGCCACAAAAAAATTAGTTTTAAATTTTTCTCTTTACACTAAGGAACGAAAGAAAAAAAAAAGAATAAGAAACTCAAAAAATATAATCAAAGACGTCAAAAAATAATTTATGTATAAAAAAGATTAAAATATACCTTGAAATTCGCTAGAAGGATCATCTATACCCCTACATGATTTGTTTTAAATTTAAAAGTCAAAAACATAAATTTAAAAATATTTTTTTCACTTCAGTTAAATTAAGGGTATATGTGAGCTCATTTTGTAACGGTAGGGGTATATGTGAGCCGTTTATATAACGGTAAGGATATATATGAGCCACTTTCATAACGTGGGGCATATCAACTCCAAATGACAAAGTTGAGGGGTATATCAAACCCTTTTCCCTTATTTCTTTTCACATCGATTCAATCAAAATATCTGTGGAAATAACTAATAAAAAAATTAGTTAGTAGTGACTTGAAATTCAAACATTTTTTCCTTTTGATCACAATATTATGTCTTTTCAATTATTATGATTTATAATATATTTTGTGTAATTTACAATTACGTAAATTGTATTTCAAATATTAAACCTAAAGATTTTGTATCTAAATTCACAATCAAACAATGTCAGATAAATTGAGAGATTTAACTATCACGTTAATTGAGATAGAAAAAAAAGGATTGAAATATATGGAGAGACCACATTCTTAATGTAAGAAGAAGACAGAGAGATAAAGCAAGGAGCATATGGTAAGATGAATCTCTCGAGGTTCAAGAAAGAAAGAAAATATTCTCTAGTACTACAACTAGTAGTTGATAATCCAACATCAACATCACTAATTTTAATAACTAAACAGAAATTCTCTGTTTTAAATTTGATTGAACAGAGAGAGTCATACTTAGATAGGAGGGAATCCCTAGGGTTCAATATCCAAGGCACAAACACGATACAGCAAATCCCACTCCACTACTTTAATTAAATTACTATTAAACTAGTGTGGAATATTGTATAAATATAGCTTAATTAATTAAATTATGTGTGGGTGATAATGTTATACTATAAGATATACGCTTAATTAGTATGTAGATAATTAATTATATTGTGCAATCCTATATGGAAAATGTCACCTCATCTTATGATCTAGCTAGTGTAGTCTATTATATTATATTACATGGTGGGTTGTCATCCAATATTGTGGCAGCATAATATCATTATTGAGCCTGTGTGTCAAATGCATCAATTACAGTACACTATGTACTTTTATTTTCCTTTAATGTTTTATTGCAAATTTGTTGACATCGCAATTTTGAGTGAGGGATTTTGAATTTTTTTTCAAAATGACAAGAATGTATTAAAAAAAAAAAAATTAACTTGTGAAAACTTAAAAAATAAAAATATTCTAAGCCCTTGTCCATCACATAATTAATAAGCTTAACTCAACTCCAAAAATTAGCTCATGAGGGATGATTGTCTAAGTTCATATAAGGAGACCAAATTTTCATCATCTTTCAGATATGAAAATTTATAACACTTCTAGCACGTCCAAACCTCGTTAACTGAAGTATATATGGACACTATAATATGGGGCCCAACTCGATGAACAAAATCTACTCTGATACCATGTAAAGATGAATTTTGAGCTTAACTCAACCCCCAAAACTACTTCATGAGGAGAGAATTATCCAAATTCATATAAGAAAATCAAATTTCGATCCATTTTCCGATGTGAAAATTCTTAACAGTCTTATACGTATGTTTCTCTCATGAGGAAAAATAATTTTTTTAAAATTGAAATTTATGTAATTAATATCGAGGGTAGATCTAGAAGTTTGATTATAGATTTATGTAAGTCCAATAGCTTTTCTCAAACCTCATATGATCCCGAAAAAATTTACAAAACATCCATAAATAATTAATTATAAACTCAATTATTTTTGTAATATTAATTTTAAATCATGGTAAGAATTCACAACCTTGAAATCCTTGTCCTCCTATAAATGGAGACTATGATCAAACTTAAAGGTAGCCAATATGTAGCGTCTGGCAAACTCAATCTAGATTCTAAGAATGGACAAAACAATTTCTGAAGTGTCCCCGCAAATGCACTAATTTTTGTTGGTGGGTTTGAATGCGATGTGTACATGTTTTTCTCCTTAATTTATATCTTACTCGATCCGTCCTTATATTCCTTTTAAGAAATCATAAATAAAAATTATATTTTTACTAATTTATCTCTTAAAATGTCTTTTTTGAAACCTTACAAACTTGTTTACACTTTCAAAAAAATATGTAAGGATAAAATGATTTTTTAAAAATTAATTTGATCTTGATTTTATAAATGGACAACAATTTATAGTAACGTGGTCATACAACTAATATGGAATTGGGAATAATTAATGATGTGCTTAATGAATATGATGAAGAAAAAAGAAGGAAACTTTGGAGTGTTTGCAGAAACTTATTACTAGATCTATATTAAAACAATTACTACATATCCTAAGATAGTGAAAAATTCCAAGAAGAAAGTGACAAGAGGCTGCATGTGGATGTCCACATCTCATTCTCTTGAGTCTCTATTGCAATATGTACCTCATTTTGAGTTTCAGGCCATCCTTTATTCTTAAGTTTTACTTTTCTCTATTTTTAGGCCTTCAATAGTTTAATATTATTAATTCTACTAATTCAAATTCATACCAAGTGGGTTCACTGAGGAGTTGTCTTTTTTTGTTGAGATTTTTCATCCTCAAGTCTCGAATTAAGTCGCACCATAATCCTTAGTGATCCAAGAATTAGCACTTGGCTTTTAGAATTTTATGGTCGTTTGGTGTGAAAGATAACACTAAATAGTTTTAGGATTAAATTATAGTGCCACTTAATTTATTGTTTGATTGGCAAGTCCGGAATAATTTATTCCAAAATTAATAACTAGTACCGGGATAAGTTATCCCTCCCTTTGGGTGGTATAGTAATAGCGGGATAACTTATCCGGGGATAAAGTAGGTAAATGACAAAGATATCTCTTTAAACCCTTTTTATACATCATTGTTCATATTCATAAAGGGTATTTTTGTAAACAAATAACATGTTCTTAAAATCTATGCAATGCATATTATTTTGACTACAACAAATCTAACACTCAATACGAAATAAACTCAACATAACTTATCCCATTATAACTACTCCCAACATATCTTATTCAATCATAACTAATCTCAGGATAACTTATCTCATCATAACTAATCTCATTAATTATAACTTATATTCAAACCAAACGACCCCTTAAGTCTTTCAAATATTTTAAAATTTGATGTTGTAATTTATGATTAAACATATTTAACCTTCTTGTTCCCTTAAGACTATGAATATTCACAAATCAACAACGTATGGCATGCTACATATTCAATTATTTAATGTCTTGTGTTGAATTTTTACAATTACTCCATATATCCGATCGAGAGTAATATATAATATTGTTGTAAAAGTAAGTAGTCTGAATAACACATATTTAGGATATAAAAGGAATTAAAAAACACACAATTTATTCAATTATATGTTTCATATGCTTAACTAAATCTTACGAGGACCAATCTAGAATCCAAATCAGAATATTTTTTTCTGCTCTTTTTCATGACTTCGAAGTAATGGTAAAGTCTGTATAAATTGAGAAAGAAATAATTTAACAGTCAAATTAAGTTAAGGATGAGAAACGTGTTAGCCGTCTGTCCAATAAGATGGAAGAGATCTCAATTAATTGATTACAAAAGTCTTAGTTGGAATGCTTCACTGGAAAGCATATTCTGATGTAAACTCCTCCACTTCCACTTTGCTTCTCTATCTTATCACATCACACATCTTATTGTGTACTAGTACTATATTCCTTCTACCATATTTCGAAAAATATATAGTAGTAATACATTATATTATCTCAAATTGTTGTGAAGTATTTTACGGACCATCTCATACTTTGGCCTTGTTGTATATATAATCTTCATAATTAGTGTATAAATTGTGTATATTACAATCATATTAATAAATAAATTTGGCTAAACGGTAAAGATCATTTGGTATAAGTAGACCTATGTTTTTATCTAAAGTGGAATTTTGCTTGTTATAAGGAGCAGTGTGAATAGAACATAGAAATTAGATTGGAATTCATTCTCCATATTTGCATATGTATAAAACTGTTGATTAATATGGTTCATGAATCATCATATGGATGTGTAATGTGCTTTGGTACTTTTTCATGTTCGATTTGTTGAAATCTCTTGAAAAGTATTTTTTTTAGAAAAACAAATTCATTAAAAATAAGAAAAATAACTTACCTAATGAAAGTAGAGAAAACAAGTTATACTAGTGGAAACATTGATTGTATCATCTTCATCCAAGATGTATCATCCTGCACATACCTCATCTTCACTCAGCCTCCAACCCCCATAACCCTCGTCCCCACTATCCCTCGTTCCTACCTTCACACTCTTATCTCTTATAGTATTTATTTAAATTATATATAAATATTTTTAAAATAATTACTTTTAACTTATCTATCGAACTCAAAACTCCTTTCGACAAAAAATATTTTTCTTCGTACCAAACACTAAAATTTCCAATCTAATGCAAAACCATGTGGTGGCAGCTAAGCTAGCTACAAATAAGGATAATAAAAAAGAATAAGTAAATGGTTAAGGGGAACAAACAGATTTTGTAGTCCCCCAAGGGATTTTCTCATTTTCTCCAAACATCCCATCATTACGATTCTTCTATTCACTCACTAAACATTTGAATCTTATTCTCATTTTAATTTTAATATAATATAGATGGCTTTTTAGTTTTTACTACTTTTTACCCATCCACATCAAAAAGCAAAAGCAAATTGTTTTTAAATCCAATTTTTTACCCTGATTCAAATTACTCAATATTTAATCTTCACTTGACAATGGACCACCATTTGCAATCTTTAATAAATCTAAGTTGTTTAATTAAATATTCTTTTTTTATTGGTAACAAGTAATGGGTTTGTCGTTGTTACGGTATACGTTTAAAATGAAAATTAGGAACTACTTTGACAGACATATATCAGGAGAACTTTTGAATATATTATTTATATGATCTAACACCTAAATTTTCCTTTGTAAGATATGTATATAAAAAAATATGTGTATCAAAATCAATATAGAACATGTATGGATACATAAAAGTTGGAATCTATATATAATCATTTCATTAGAGTAGTTGAGAATGGATAATTATATTAATGAGCGAGGATTAATCACAAAACAATGTCCGGTCGTATAACAAATCAAAATGACCTAAATAAACGACAAAATAAGAGTATATTAGGAGCAAACATTAAAGGAAAAAAATAATTAAAGAGTATAGCATCGGTCAAATCAACACTTTGGTACATAACATACCACCCTCTAATCACCAAAGGACAAGGGTGGGGTATTGGGTGGATCCTTCTCATACTCATGAACAGTATCGTGTTTGAGCTCTGAATAGTTATTAAAAATTAAATCAATATATGTCTTCTATTTGATTTTTAGTTCAAAAATGGCCCTAAACTAATAAAAATTTCGCCAATTTGCTAATCAGGATGGTATTTCATTTTGATTTCTATTAATTCATGAGGATTTTTGGACCAAAAATAAAACGAATCACATTTTTTTTTACTTCTTTTGATTTAAAAATATAATTATCTTTTTAATTTTTTTAATATTTATATATCTAAATTAATCAAATTAATGAATGTCGAACAAACATGAGTTAAATAATCATGAAAAACACAAGTCATTGGTTCACACTCAACCAATCCTGAGCCAATTAAGCTGGAAAAAAGGACAAGAGATTCAACAATAGTGAAAACCCAAGGTGCACGTTAAAGGGGTGTCTGGCCTTTGTAGGGTCAAAATGTACTGATGGAGGAAGAAGAAGACTCAAGAGTCAAGACTCAGCCACTAAGGAAATTGATTACCAACAAGGGTTGTGGTGGAGTCAGGCCGACTCTATGTATACAAAAATAAGGCATTGGCCTTAGGCCCCCCAATTTTAGGGGGCCTCAATTTTTACCAAGAGTAAATTATGTGTTAATTTTTAAAGAAAAACATTAATTATTTATGATAAAAAGTATATATTTAAAATTATTATTTTATTCTCTTCAACCCAATTCAAATAGAAAAAATCAAGAAAATATTATTTTATTTTTTTACACTCTCTCTACTAATACTCACTATTTTCTTTTTAACTCCTTTTACACTCTCTTCTTTAAATTGTTGATAAGTTAGAGTAATATTCTGTCAAAAATATCAATTAATAGTCAAAAAGTATTGAACAAATTGAATTGTAAATTCTTTGTCCATTTCTTAGATTTTCAAGCATTACAACAACCATAGTAAAATGTGGGGGTAACCAAATTATCAACTTCATCAAAGCTTTGGTTCTAACTCTTATATTTATTTGAAATTTGTCAACTTATTACTTGTAGAACTATGTTAACAATTCATATAATGATTGCCCGAGTAAAATAATATTTTTCAACGTTGAATTAATAAAATCTTATTTAAAACTAATACAGTAATTGAAAAAGAAATCGAATAAATCATTTATAGATAAAAAAAATATTAGGTAATACTTTGCATTTAAAAATGTAAGAAAAATAAATTTTAAATAAATGCATGTGAAGTTTATTTAGATTTTAGGCCTCTAATTAAGATTTTGCTTTAGGCCTCCGATTACGTTGAGCCGCCCCTGGGTGGAGTGGTAGTACTCCTTCACCATTAAGGCCTTAACCAAGAGGTTTCGGGTTCGAGCCCTTGGGTACGGAGTCACATTTATTAGGGAGCGCTTTATCGGGGGTATGGGACTTTCCGGCGCGAATTCAAATTTAGTCGAACTTCAATGTGGGTACCGGACACCGGGATGGGAAACCAAAAAAAGAAAAGGAAATTGCTTAAACAATATTTGAAAAATTGGGGGACCAAAAGCATCAAATCCAACCCAACCCTATGTATCCATCATACTGCACTCCAACCAATGTTCAGACAAAGATTTCTAACCAACTTGTTCTCTATGACTATTTTTATTATCCAAGAATTGAAGTTTATGAGCTTTATATTGATTTCATGTTTATATTGTATACTAAATTCTATCTCACCTATCACAATATTTAATTTTGACACATGGCACCATCCGAATGGCGCTATTAATCAAATAATTGTGATCAATGTGATTAGACAATAGTTTAAAGTGAGAGACGTTAACCTACCACTTAGTGTTCTTTATAACAAAAAAAGCATGATTAACTAACAAAGCTTTTTTTTTTTCCATTTCTTGGACGATAATACTGTGTCAATATAACTTTTTATCAATCAAAAGAGTAATCCTAGTTTAGATTGCTTAACAAAAGAAGTGAACATGTGCACGTACGCTTAATTTGGGGAAACTTATAAGAATAATTCCTAAGCATTTGTCATTTATGCTTTTCCAGTTATAGATAATTAGTTAAAACTCATATGTTTGGTGTTGGTCTAAGTCACTGCTTTTCTTGTTCAACTTGCTTTTGTGATCTTGTTTGATTTTTTCTCTCTTTGTCCTCGTTTTAGTTCACTAGATGAGTACGCTATCTACGGAAAAAATATTTATATGTCTTGATGTTTATATCAAATCAAATAATTTAATTATAAGAGTCACGAATTAAACTAAAAGTGATAAGACAATCGCTTAACTAACAAGTGATTAATTTTTTATATATATACAAGACACGTATCTTTCATTTATTTGCTTGATGTAAATATTGAATATAACAACGATAACATAGTTAGCGTATATGTTAGTGTATACATAGATCTTATCTAATGGAGTATCAGATATGACTAAAAATATTCGTTTATATACATGGTTAATTTAATTTCTCACATTTGAGTTTCTTCAAGTGAAATGGTGTTAGGTATATATATGCATGCATGTTCAACAATTTGAAAAGTACACATAATTTAATATGAAGATGATTCCAAGGGAAAAGAATGTCGCCTGGAAACTGTCGTTGAAATTATGCCCTTTGGTGGATTTTATGCTAATATTGTTGGATATGAAATAATAGAAAGACAAAGTTACTTCCCAAAAGAATAAAATATTTATACAAATATTTTTTTGCCATTGAGGTGCCATATTGACTTCATATGAGTTTCTCTTAAATGTTTTTGTTTGAAACTAGTACAGTATATTTTAAGAGCCATGGAAAACACTAATATGAGAACTAGAAGGTGTAGCATCTCTTTTTTTTACCCTTCTCTTGGTGACTCGAAGTTAAATTCTTGGAGTCGGAGGTTGGAGGTACAGAAGGTGCTTACCACTTGAGCAATTATTCTTATCAGCGAATAATATTTTAGTTCTTTTTTTATGCAGGTAACTTTTTAAGCTTCTTTTTTACCGCAAAAAAAACAAAGAAAAAGACAAGGCACCCACTATATATAGTTTTCGTAAATTTTTCACTAAAATATATATAACCACCATCTTATGTATCTATCTTTGATTATTTTTCTTTCATGACGAGGAACGTAGTATCAAATAATTATGTAATTTGGAAGGAGTTTTCACCAAAGGTTTGGCATTGAGCTAGTCGTCTTCATGAAAATAATACCAATACGTTAATTTACATCGGTAATTATTTCTAACAATGAAAAGGAAGTTCATTAAGGCTTGACAAGGACAAAAATATAGATTTTCCCACTTTTCACTTGATTTAATTTGCCCACTCAGCAAAGCATTCTTTTATCAAAAACGATTTTATATTCAGAGCTCAAATTTAAAATTTTCAATTAATAATAAAAAGTATTGACCACTCCACCTTAATAAAAATTTCATATTCAAGGCTCGAATTTGAAATTTGTGATTAATAATAGAAAGTACATATCACTCCACCTCAATTTTGATGGTCACTTTTTACTACTATTAATAATATTCCAAATCAAATTAATAACTTAAGAAAAATCTTTAGTACTGTATGATATATATATATAATAATAATAATAATAATAATAATAGACTTAATATTATAGATATATTAGATAGTGCGAGAGAGAATTGGGTCATTTTCAAATAAGCTGCCAACCGCTCTTATTGACTTCATTCAATTGTTTGTCGCCAAGTATATCATTTTTACAACGATTTATTTGCATTAATTGATTTTTATTCATTTCAGGCTTTAAAGCATAGAGCAAATACTTTTTATATAATTAAAAAGATATTAATTATTATTATTTTTTAAATTTATTTTTATTTAAATAAGAGAATTTTTACATAGCCAAGAAAGTATCATATTAAATAGGTGTTATTAATTAAGAATAATTTAATAAAAGTACATTTTATTTTTTTCAAATATAAGTATTTCTTAAGGGACGTGCGTGCACAAACTAAAAATACAATATAATATGGATAGAAGATAGTGGAGTAATACTATTTTAACTTGATAAATTAGAGAAAATAACATTAACTAAACAATAAGTAGGAAAATATATTGGGTTGTTTTAAGTATATTATATATACTACCTTTATGTGTACTACGTACCATCAAACGATCATAATATAGGGTGGGTTCGGTGAGAAGGAAAATATTTTTCATGGGAAATATCTTTTAAAAAAAATAAATGAATTTCTTATTTATTTTTTATGTTAATAGGTATACAAAAAATATTCTTTTATTATATTTAATTTAAATAAATGAAAAATGGGGCGGGAAGGTACAAGTGGTGGCTTGGTGGGGATGAGGGCTAGGGGGTGAGAGTAAGGTGAGTTGGACATTTTCAATATAGAGTGAAATTTGTTTTGTATTTTTATTAGGAGGCCATTTTCTTGATTTCGAAAGAATTTATTTTCCTTGTGAAAGTATTTTTTTTTAAAATTGACTGATAAAACAGATAAAAATTTAAAAATATTTTCTTGATGTCGAAGAGTATCCCTGTGAAAATGTCTTCAAACCATAACAACAATAGTATATAGCGTCACCATTTTATTTCTTCGATAGAAAATGACATTAACAAATTATAATAAGTTAAAATTCTTCACTTGAAACAAAAGAGTGGAAATTTGATGGGATTTAGGAGGGAACAAGCAACTCAATTTAATTGGTAACTGAAGAATAATTGGAGGGGCCATAATTAGATTAGCGCGAAAATCTAGGTATTAGGTATAGGTTTTAGTTAAATAATCCCAACATATATAGAGTGGAAGTTGGACCACAGTTTATATTCTTCCTCCGTTCATTTTTAGTTATCTATTATATTAATTAAAAATAAATATTTATCCATTTTAACATATCAAAAGAAAGATAATATTTTTTTATATTTTACCATTAACATTCCGTATTAATAATTCAAATCTACCAAAATTATGTATTATTTAAGGCATGTGTAATGCTTATTTTATGAATAAATAAAAATGAACGGAGAGGATTATCTTACACCACGTGATCACAAGTCCACAAGGATCACAATCACAGGTCATGACAGTCAACCTCCATAATACTTTTATATTTGAGGAGAGAATTAATGATGGTACTAATTAAATCCAATAATCCTGCCACATGTTACACATTATGGGACCATGCCGTGGCATCAAGTCCCTAACTTGGATTTGTGGTCCTCCAAATCTTGTTTGATTAAACAATTTACTGTTCTATCAACTTTAATTTTTCTTATAAAATATGTATATATTATAAAAAAATATACATATATTTGTCAGTAATTATTTTGATAGACGGCTATACAGGGTAATACCTTAGTACTAAGTATTAACTAAGGGTGGCAAAACCAAATAAAAGTTAGGTCAAGTTTGTTAAATAGAGCTTAATTAATAAACTTGTCGAATTAAAGATTCAAGATTGATACCAAAGTATATTATAAAGAAGAGATTTGGTTTTGTATTCCTTTATAAATTTATTTTATCTTTTTTACAAAGAAATTTTTATTTTTACAGCTAAGAAATCTTCATTTTTTTTACATAAGAGTTGAAAAAGTCATTTTTTTTCTATTCAGTGACCACTAAAAGATGGTTTCATATTATAAACCGAGTTATTCCAAATTTGGACCGTTAAAATTATGGAAGAAAAATCAAAGTTCGATTTTTTAAAATTTTTGTTTTTCCATTTTCTCATTACTATATTCCCTTTTCTTTTTATTATTATATATTATTTGAACATGGACCCTATTTTCGATTGTAATGTAAACTTGACTACTTGACCTGACCTTATGTGCGGGCATAGTTCATAGGCCTTATTAATCACATATCCTATTCTCAAACTTGAAATATAGAATGGTGTCGTGTTTTCAAATGAAATGTTGTTGTTTTCTTGTCCTTAAACATATTTTCTAGAAAGGATGATGAAGCCATAAACATGAAAAAAGGAAAGGAAGAAAAAACGTTTTTGATTTTGTTATGAGTTTTTAGACATCGTTTTATAAGTAATAGGGACAAGAATTATTCCTTTATTTTGAACTTACATTGGAAAAAAGGAACGACACATGATTTGAAACTTTAACAATATTCTAAACCTCATGAATCGTTCCTTGAGTTCCAGTTATCAATTCTTTGAATTCCAGCAACGTTTATTGGAATTATTCCATGTTTTTATTGGGAATATTTTTATCCAAATAAAAAAAAAAGTTGTACTAAAAGAATGGTTCAAGTATTAGTAATAATAACTTTTAAAATAGTGGCTAATATTTGATATGATTTGCTTAACTTAAATTGAGAGAAACAGTCTCTCTGCGCATAATTTATCCTTCACAGATTCTATTTTTTGAGATTTCATTAAATATATTGTCATTACTTTTAATATTTGATAGCAAGTGCTAAAAATGAGGATTTTAAGGGGGGAAACAAGGAAGGATATAACAAGCTGGTGGGAAAACGAATCGACACCAACAAAGTGAATATTCATGTTACAACAATTGAGCTACTAAAGATTCCCCAAAAGTGAGTATACCCCCTAATTTAATTGGACAAATTACTTAACTACACTCCTTTACTTACCTTAATATCCATTTATCCCTACTTATTTCAAAAATCCCTTATTTTACCTATGTATCCCGCATGTATCCCGTGCACAACGATATGTATCCCGCTATGTGGAATGTATCAAACCTAATGTATCCCGTGCACAACGCTATGTATCCCGCTATGTGGAATGTATCAAACCTAATGTATCCCGTGCACAACGCTATGTATCCCGCTATGTGGAATGTATCAAACCTAATGTATCCCGTGCACAACGCTATGTATCCCGCTATGTGGAATGTATCAAACCTAATGTATCCCGTGCACAACGCTATGTATCCCGCTATGTGGAATGTATCAAACCTAATGTATCCCGTGCACAACGCTATGTATCCCGCTATGTGGAATGTATCAAACCTAATGTATCCCGTGCACAACGCTATGTATCCCGCTATGTGGAATGTATCAAACCTAATGTATCCCGTGCACAACGCTATGTATCCCGCTATGTGGAATGTATCAAACCTAATGTATCCCGTGCACAACGCTATGTATCCCGCTATGTGGAATGTATCAAACCTAATGTATCCCGTGCACAACGCTATGTATCCCGCTATGTGGAATGTATCAAACCTAATGTATCCCGTGCACAACGCTATGTATCCCGCTATGTGGAATGTATCAAACCTAATGTATCCCGTGCACAACGCTATGTATCCCGCTATGTGGAATGTATCAAACCTAATGTATCCCGTGCACAACGCTATGTATCCCGCTATGTGGAATGTATCAAACCTAATGTATCCCGTGCACAATGCTATGTATCCCGCAAACATCATTTTTAAGGGATTTTTGGTAAATAGAAAACTAGAAGGGATAGGATGTTATTTAGTACTTATAATATGTGGTTCCTATAATTTATACAATTTAATTTCCCGCAATAATAACAAGACAATCTAAATGGGCCGTCCTTATTCTTTCTGTGCCTGGACTAATGAGTGGTATTGGGCTGATATACTGGGCTCCAACTAATTTCACTCTTCTTATACTGACTAAACTAGCAAATGCTATTTTGGTGTAACTTCTACTTATTCTTAGTGCCCGTTTGGCCATGCGATATGGTATCATGATATGGAATCATGAGATGAAATTAAAGTTTTGTTTGGACACCTTCACTAATCTAGCTTAATTAAAACTCCACAGTTTAAACTCCACAATTTAGCTTAATTAAAACTCCACAGTTTAAACTTTTAGTTGACACCTTCACTAATTTAGCTTAATTAAAACACAATATCGTCAACGAATAGCTTCATTCATCATGTTACCTCATCTTGTATCGTGTTAATTAGTTCAGACATAATTAGAATATAAAATAAGAAAACTAGCAACTAGCAACTCTAAATAAGAAATTTCAGAAAGTTCCGTCTCTGCCTAGCTTATATATATTAAGTGATTGAAAAGGTGGTATAATACCAGACGAACTCCTTAAATTTGTCAGCATATTTAATTTTAAAACTCGAATTACATGTTGTTTCAATTGAAAACCTCTACACCTCTACTTTCGGTTAAATTTTTTGAAAAAAATGGAGTGTTGTTATTCGTCTACTAGATAATTAAGTTAACCACATAAAATATATCATTTCCTTTAGTCACACACATTTGCTTCAATAAGCCATAAACTCCAGATATTTTCTTCTTGAGGTTGATACATATAATTAGGAGATGACATATTTATGTGACTAACTTAATTATTAAATAAAAGAATAAAAACACGTGCAAAAGTTTATTGTAAATTTGAAATTGAACGTAACTACTTGGAACACTTTATTAGGAATTTAGGTGTTCAATTGAAACAAGATTTAGTTCAAATATCTAACTAGAATATCGTGACAAATTAAGGGACTTATTATGTATTAAGCCTTCAAAAAGATTAATTCTTTATGAGAAACTTTCACAAATAACCACTTTAATAAACTTAATTATGCTCCATAGCTATAGTTTGCATATTTACGGATTGTAACTACAGTTTAAGCTGTCTCATTTGTATAATTTGCAGATTTGTATAATTCGCGGGTACATTTGTATAATTTAGTTATTTTTGTATAAACTCGAAATAATAAATTTATACAATTAAAAACATCAAAGTGTAAACAGTTATACAAATTATATTATACAAATTTCAAATTATACAAAAGTTAAACAAATTTTATTATACAAATTCCGAATTATACAAACATGCGAATTATACAAAACTAAAAAGCTGAGCCGCATAATTATAGCTAAAAATAGATTACAAATTGTAATTAAAGCAAATTATAGCTATGTTAAGTAATTAACTAGTATATGTTTACTTATACGCTTAATTTTTTCATTCTCATAAGTCATAACCTCACTTCTTTTTCAGCCCAAGTCATAATCTTGTTTTGTTTTCTTCCAATCATGGAGTCTCCTTGTCAATCATTTTGGTATCTCCCCTTCACTATTAATTATCCATTAACGCGAAGAAAGGACATCCATTTTAAGGAGTCCGGAGTTAAAAGGGTAAAAAAAAATTGTCAAAAATTTCAAAAGGGCACATAAATTTTAAAATCGTTCTCTTAAAATCGCTGCCTTAGCAGTGAATTTGTGAAATTTATTTATTTTTTTAAAAAAAATCGCTCACTGGCAGCGATTTTGTCAAATTTCAGCAGCCTTTTTTTAAAAAAAAAATTAATATCGCTGCAATAGCAGCGATTCTCTTTAATTTTTTATTTTTCTTTTTAATTTTTTTCCAAAACTTCTTTTTTTTTAAAAAGTTTAAAGACAAAACGCTTTGGAAAAATAAAAGTTTGGCAGCTATTTCATTTTTTGGGAGCAATATCCTTTGGAGAAAATTAACTCCGTCTACTCCATTACGTTAAAATATAACAAAATCGCTGCCACAACAGCGATTTTGTCAAAAAAAAAACTTTTTTTCATAAAATCGCTGCTACAGCAGCAAACCAATTTTTTTTTTGTTAAAAAAAAGAAATCGCTGCACCGAGAGCGATTTTGTCGATTTTTATTTTAAAAAAAAAGTAAATCGCTGTTCCAGCAGCGTTTTTCCTTTTTTTTTTACATAAAAAAATTAAATTAAAGTCGATGCAATTGCAGCGATTTTCTTTAAATTTTTTTATTTATTTTTAAATAGCTGCTGAGCAGCGTTTTATTCCAAAACTTTTATTTTTCCGAAGCGTTTTGTCTTTAAATTTATTTTTTAAAAGAAGTTTTGGAAAAAAAATAAAAGAGAATCCCTGCTATTGCAGCGATATTAATTTTTTCTTTTTAAAAAAAGGCTGCTGAAGCAGCCATTTAAAAAATAATAATTAAAAATTGACAAAATCGCTGCCGATTTTTTTATAAAAAAAAAACAAATTTGACAAATTCGCTGCTAAGGCAGCGATTTTAATAGAAAAACAATTTAAAAAAACCGGCAGCGATTTTTGTTTATTTTAACGGAGTAGATGGAGTTAATTTTCTCCGAAGATTTTACCCTTTTGGTTAAAAAAAAATGATATGCCCTTTTGAAATTTTTGACAATTCTTTTTACCCTTTTGGCTCCGGACTCCCATTTTAAGTGTTAAGAAAAATAGAAGAGTTTTCCAATTCTTTCTCACCCCGTCCTGCCTAGAAAGTTCTCGGCCGCGCTTCATTGTTATTCCTTCGACAACAAGGGAATATGTAGTTGCAATACTGATCTGTCCCATCGTTCCTACCTACACACAAGTTATTCTTTTTAACTTGTCTTTTGCCTAAGCAAGATACGTCTAGGTCTCCCCTTATTTGCCTATTTCAGTAGGAAATTGGAACAATCTTTGATATGAAAGAAAAAACTGATCGAGGCGAGAGAGGGAGCAGTAATAAGGAATATTCAAATAAGGTCATTTTGGGAAACTCTAATACTAAACCATTAAGCTATAAAACAATACTACACACTTATGATTACCGACATATAATCATCAATTGCACTCAGGCTTTAGCTTCAATAATTTAATTTGGAACTTAATAATTCATATGGTTAATAGCTACAGAGTTGTCCTTGTATTAGTGCACTATCAATTTAATACCTAGGGCCTATAGCTATGATATCAAAAAGCTAGGTGCCCACAATTATTAAGACAAAAGTATATCCACCTCAAGAAGAAGAAAAAAAGGGAAATATGATATAAAACCATTTAACAAAGTCCATATCACAAAAATTAGACGGCAAAATCATACACGACTAGTTCATTGTTTCACTGGACCATGCAATTCTTTACCGTTCATTTTCAATAAATAAAAAATAATACACTATGTTTAGAGTACAAGACTCTCCTTGCTTGAAAAAGACTATCAAATAGGGGTTACTGAAGGCATTTGTCAATTCATTTTGAGTAATGTAACTGTGCAAGATAATGATGTTTTTTTTTCCTTTTTGGTAACTAAGATAATGATGGGTTTAGTAGATGAATTTAGATATCTAGTGATAATGGAGCGCCAGTGGAACAATTGAGCACTCAAGAAGTGCAACAAGCACTCTACTAGGCCGACATTGACAGCTGAGAGACCAACTTGCAGTATCATAATAGTGCAAATTATTGCTTAGTTGGCTCCCTTCAGAATCTACTACATAAAGAACTACCGTAAACTATGTTAGATGGCTATTACGGGTATTAAACTCGAAATTTTCAGAAAAAGAAGTAACTACAACCAATTACAATGCATACCCTTATCGCAAGGGCAACAGAATAAACATGCCACTGTTTGACACCAACTCTTTTGATCCCCTCCAAAGCTAGAGGAAAAGAGTGAGTGAGTTCACCACATACCACTGGCTTTGGTCTACGGTTGACACAACTCCTCGACTAATTGGTCAAAATATCTTGTGACCACCAACTAGCAAGCACCAAATTGGATGTTCTATCAGCTTCTCCACATCCTAAAACAGTGAATACTGAATGCTGAGAGGCTTGCTGACTGCCCAAAAAAAAACCTTGACAAAAAGTTAGTGGGGTAACTAACTAGGAGTAAATTCAATAGTAGACCTTGAAAGAAACTTTGGCAAAGTCATCATAAATGCTCTTCACGTCTCATGTACTATGTTATGGAATGGTCACATTTCTCTTTACATTAAAGCTAGTTCATGTAAAAAAGTTGAGGCCAGTAAGAGTAGTTCAACTTTCAATATAATTCCACCTTCCCCCACCCCCTTGCTGGCCCACTTCTGTACGGAACACCAATCAGAATCTTTAGTTCATCTTAACACCAAAGCATCTCCACTTAGTCACTTACTAGACTTCACATAGGAGGAAAAGTATGGAACTGGTGGTCCTCACACGTACTTGCCTTTCTTTTTTTACCTTGGTTCAAGTTTCATACTCTTTCATCTGGCTTCCTCACTCTATTTTGGCACAACTAGTTTCTCCTCACAGGGATGGAAACTAACAAATGGGAAGGGAAGAGAAGCATTAATGAAGCTGAAGAGGAAGAGGATGAACATGAAAGTGTTGAAGAGGACAGCAAAAGGAAAAGGGTATTGACTCTCTCTGGTAGGAAGCTAGCTGGTGAAGGGTCGGCACATCCTTCTTGCCAGGTCGATCAGTGCACTGCAAATATGGCAGATGCCAAGCCATACCATCGCCGCCACAAGGTGTGTGAGTTCCATTCAAAGTCTCCAATAGTACTTATTAGTGGACTCCAGCAGCGATTCTGTCAGCAATGTAGCAGGTAAGTAACCTCTATTTTCTGATGAACAACTCTAATTTTATCTGTGCCTTCCGAGTTCTATAGTGGCAATATCTTGGAAACCAATTATGTGCACTCAACCAGTTTTTCTTAGATTAAAGTCACGAGGAACATTAATCAAAACATCAATTAGCCAATAAACAAAGAAGAAGGTAATTTAAGCTTCAGTGCTGATTCATTTTATGCAACATATTGGAATCCTAATATCAAGAACCAATACCAATAACATAGGCAAGAACTAACACATGGAGATACGAAAGTACAACAGCAACAATCAATTTCATACAATATCCTATGCATATCATTTATTTAATCATAAACTGTGTGAAAAAGCAAAACTCAGCCTTTTAAATCGTGATATAACAATAAATCCAGGACACTACTGGATCTTCCAAATTAATCCATTGATATTTCTAGACTATAACTTTGAAATGTGGTTATTAAGACCATGGCTACATCCAATTAAAAGATGGTCAATAACCTCTAGGTTTCCTTGTTATGGAACAAAAGCCAAATCAAGCAATGATGATGATTTCTTCTTAGAATTAGGGCCCGTTTGGATTGACTTAAAAAAAGTAGCTTTTAAGTCAAAAATAAAAAGTCAAACTGAAATGACTTTTAAGTCAAAAAATAAAAAGTAGGAGGAGACCTACTTTTGGTTTTTGACTTATTTTAAGTTATTTTTTATATGCCAAACACTTCCATAAGTTAAGTCAAAAACTGACTTAAAAGTAAGTTTGACCAACTTTTAAGTCAATCCAAACACCTTCTTAGTCTTCTTTTGCTAGGTGTCATAATGTGATGATTGTGTCAGCCGTTTGAGGACAAGCATTTTTTTAAGTTGAGGGTGTTGATGTGCCGTAGATTTAAGGCACCTGTAATGCTTAAAACTTAGGATTTTTGTAAGTCTTTTAGAGCGTTTAAGTAGATTTAATGTATTTTGTCATTATTTTGCAGGAAAACATGTTTTTGGTTGCTAAGTGTAGGAAGTCAGGTGTTGTAGTGAAGTTTGGTCATTTACGAGTCATTTTACGAGTCGTGGTCTAAACCACGAGCCGTAGATTTTCTCGTAGATGAAAGATTAAAAAAGGTGAAATGAAGTCTGAGGTGTACGAGTAGCCAGTACGGGCCGTAAAAAGTTTTACGAGTCGTAAACTTACTATGGTTGTAGAAAATTTACTGATAATTTGCAAAACTGGGCTGACAAACTACTAATGAACATTATGGGGCGTAGAAGCACTGTCCCAAGGGTTTCTTCAAGTTGAACAACAAAATGTAAATAAATAATGCTAACATGGAGAATAGTCCCTATGGTCTGTGATAGGGCTTCTTGATCGTCCCTTCTTTAGGTAGTAGAAGGTAAGCTGTACTCCAACTGAAATTGTATACAAAAGATTCTTTTGTTTCCTTTGAAGGGAGAGACAAATACTGGTAAGGGAAACAATTAACTTTTGCACATGGAAACAGAGATTATCCTTCAGACAATTTTTTATTCCAAATTCATCCAACTGACAACGAGTTATTCTAAATAAAATTCTACTTCCTAGGAAAATATGTAGTGTATCTAATCAGCCAAGAAACTCTAGCTGCTGCCACATCCACAGCCATCTCATGTATTTTCTAATCAGCTGCTTTCAGATTCCCAAGTATAGGAGTATATCATTTTCTAATGAGCAGGGGCAACACAGAGCTTTTAATGAGAATTTTCAATTGTTCGCATGATGAGGTGCAGATTTCATCTGTTAGCAGAGTTTGATGGTGCTAAAAGGAGTTGCCGAAGGCGTTTGGCAGGTCACAATGAGCGCCGCCGTAAAATTACATATGACTCTCATGGAGAAAGTTTGGGCTGAAGCAGCATCAGCATCAATGGCAGCGAAATAACCTACTTTCTGAAGCAAATTACATAAACAAGATGTGGTTTAAGCATGCTCTCTATCTTCTGTCAATTCCAGGATTTGTAAGCAAATTGCTATCTGTGAACTTCAAGTATCTAGCTAATAGTACTTTCATTTCCCTTATGTAAAGGGAAGGACAAAAAGAATAAACCGCTGGCACTGTCTGCTAGTATTCAAAAAATGAAATATTTGTAGTATCAATACATATCACATGGTGCTCGAAAGTCTTCCATGTTGACATTCCAACTCACTTTGAGATTTTTGTTTAAATTTTCCTCTTGTTGTTATAATTCCTGCACTTCCATAACTTCTTTTTTTGTTTTGATAACCAAGAAATCCCCAAGTGAAAGTGGCGCACAATCCAAAACTTGGTGAATAATGGGTCCGCCATGTACTTTTCTCCATTTAATTACAGGCTTTTGTCTGCGATAGGGTTCGAACTCGTGACGTGCGCCTACACACATCACAACTTGTGCTCTGACCACTAGACCAAAGCCTTTGGGTCCTGTATTTCCAGAAGTTAGGTTCTATGTTTTGAGATGCTTCTTGCCTTATGGGAACAGAACAACTCTCAATGGGTGTTGTAAACATAAATTCTATGAGATAAATAAGTATACATGCCCTGTTAAATTGAGGCATCTTTCAGTGTTTGACCTATCTCAGGTATGTTTGAGTTGGCAAAAATGTGTTTGATTGAGATCAATGTATGATCCAAGAGGTTATAAGCTAAAAGCGTAAGGGCTCATTTGGTATGAGGGTTGAGGGATAACTAATCTCGGGATTAATTTTAGGATGAGTTTATCCCTCATTCCCATGTTTGGTTGGGATAAAATTGCGGGATAACTTATCCCGTGAATTGTGATTAGTTATCCCGGGATTGTAGTGTTATTTTTATCCCACATTAAAGGTGGGATATAAATCCTAGGATAACTTGTTTCCCAACCAAACAAGCCCTAAAAGTATTATGGTTTACTATTTTATTTAACTACATCATCAAATATAAATGAGACTGCTAACATACCAAACCAAGGTGAGTGGAACTTAAACAATAAGAACAAACGCCAAATGATCACGATTTCTTTTAAAACAGTAACAATCAAACTTCCAATTGGCCATCAATGGAAAAACAGAGAAACTTATAGGACAAGGCATGTACCAGATATCTTCAAAACTATGTTGACATCTTTTGGAGTTCTTCCCCTTATTAATATTTAGTCCCTAAAATGACTTGTGTCAGGCCCAAAAGACAGTGTGTCAAAGTATCACTCCTGCATAGATTTTGTATCACATGCTATACTAACATCTACCGAATGATATACCTGAAGGTGCCAAAAATATGCTGAAAGCTCACAGGGCGCAAGTTCTTCAAGAGCAAAACAAGTTGCCCTACATAAAAGAATTACTGCAGAGTCTTGTAATGTTGGTCTCCACTCAGTGCCTAAATGTTAACTTTATATCTAAGTACAAAATATTTACTTCTCTTTGCTGCTGCTTGCTGGCACAAGATTGTCTAATATTTAAATTTAGGCACATATTAGCTGTATTTTCACATTCACACTGCAAAATCTTGAGGAAAGGAGTTAAATCTTCTAGATTTAAAAGCCTAGAAGATTTAACAGCCCAATCATTTCTTAAGATATTTATGCAGCGGAAGATCATTATTAGAGGAAACATGAACCAAGCTCCAGATATCAGACCTTTCCTTGCAGAAGGAAGGCTGATGATGACCAACAAAGTTGCTAAATGCTAGTTTGAATTACATTTGACAGCCATAGAATATGCATAATACACCAATTCATGAAATGAGAAGGAGAATTACATTTTTTTAGAAATGGCAAATGTAATGAGGGAGAATTTCATTTAGTAATGCCATCTTTCATAACTGAAAATGTTCAAGACATAACTGTTCTTTTTTTTTTCTTTCTTTTTTTATAAGTAAGATATAACTGTTCTAGACAGGTGTCTATCATCAAGTGGTCCCGCTCATGCAAAAGGCTATCAGTTAGTTCCTTCGATATTAATTCTCTAACCATAGGAAACTTCAATAATATCTGGCAGCTAATCATCTGAATGAAATCTTGAATATATCACCAATTTATGTTTGAACAATGATAACCACACAAATCCTAGCTAAGAAACTAATCCTTGAAGAGAGGAACACCACAGACAGAACCATCAATCTCAGAACTGCAGATGATAAATTAATGTCACTAAAAGACTGATAAAATAAATTAATATCACTAAAAGAAATCAGATGACAGACTAGTAGTAGTACAGCAATGTCATGACAAAAAAATCATGTGGTAACCTTGTCAAGAACCACTAAAGCTTTAAACCAGCAGCAAGCAGAAGAAATAAGCAGCATCAAAAAAAAATTATTGGTCACGCCTGATCCCCAACAACTTGGCAGACAGTTCCCATGCGACAATAGCCGCTGCATTAGCAGGAAAAGCTCTTACCAGTGTAGGACCTAATCCTGTATAGCATCCTCTAAGTCCAGATCTCCTGTAAATCTACCAAAATGAATTGAATCATGCACTTTCTAGTTTCTAGTATTTCAAATTTCAAAGTGAGATTATGATAAATACCAAATTTAGAACCGAGAAGGGATTTCTTGAATGGTTTTTCTCAGGGGTAGTTTGAATTATCGTCTTTGCTACATCCAATGGCAGAACAGCAGACCAGAACTGAAGAAAAATCAGAAGAACAAATGTAATTACAAATGTTACTTCCATATTGAAAGTACAAACAGTATCTTAATCAAAGAATAAGTAAGCAGAACCCAAAAGAAATTAACTCCAACCACTAATACTCACTGCTATACCACCAAGACCACCACTCATTAATCCAACTCCAACATCAATCAATTGGGTCGACTCAGATGAAGCACCTTTCAATTGTAGATGCATGAAATATCGTGCATATTCATAGGTACTAAAGAAGACAGCATTGCCCACAGATTCTCTCAGTAAGGTTGCGAGGCCTCCTCGAAACATGCCGGTAAGCTGGAGAGATTCTTTGTCAGTTTTGAAGGCACAGCTGAAGCCTAAATGGAAGCACAGATCAAGAAATTTCTCACCCCTTCTTGTTGAACTGTTTTAAGGGCACACTCACGGGGCCCGCTAAATCTAGTGGACTTCGCTACCATAAAATCAGTGCCCTGAACTTGCATCCTACACTGGAAAACAACATTACAAAGATGGTATTCCAAGTAAAGCAGGAAGTTAGGAACTCTAGCATCACTTACCTTCACCAGTTCTGACGGGCATAGTATGAAGCTGATAATAGCTCCACCAAAGGCTGCTGAAGGAACTATTGCATGAGGCTGGGGCTTACCACCATCTATTTCTCCCTTTAAAAGCAAAAAAGAGATGTTCATGAAATAGTAGTTAGTAGTTACCTGCATCATGTAGTTGCAAAAGCATCTAAACAGCAGATACTAGTTCATTGGTTGCACAAGCTACATATTTTCAACATATTAAAGTGCAATTAATTGAATTTATAAGCAGAATATGTATTAAAAACCTAACAAACCTGAAGAAACCGTTTTGTTTGCGAATAAATGCCAAAAGAAAGTGAGCTTTCAAAGGCCATGCCAATGAAGGAAGATGTAGCGCCTCGATAAAGCCCTTTAACCTGTCAGATCAAACCTAGATCAGCACACCAGGACTCTGGGCGATGCCAACAAACAAGCTGTTTCCTCATATCAGTTTTCTTCATACAAGTTGGTTAACCAGAATTTTGTTGTGCATGCAGACACATGTACACACGTGTCTATGTATGTCTGTAAGTATGTGCGCGCAAACATGCATCTCCCAGGCATTATAAATATATAAAGCAGCATGTTACTTTTGAGAGGAAAAAAGGGATTATCCAACAATGAGTACTGGATTGCAAACAACTGAAAAATTCAACATATAATTTTGAGTGTCATGTTCTACAAGCAAAACATCCAAGTAAAGAGATCCGAACTTCCTAGCTAAACAACATTTGAACAAACAGGATAGATAATGGTAGACAGGGATCAGGAAAAAGTTAAGAGTAATACTCCTTCCGTCTGTAATATCCTAGTAGCACAATGCAAACCATTCTTGTACTTCGCTCCGCCTGCTTCAGTGTTGTACTTCTGAAGCTTCACCTGACAAATACATGCTAAAATATTTCAAAACTCATAGTTATTCAAAGCTGTTAAATTCGCTAAACTTCATCTCAATAGGGGCACACACAGAACTGCAACCACTAACAACTGATCAAGTATAACCTACATGATATCCCACAATCTCAGGTATATCTTTTATATGAGTAAAACAAAATTAGAAGTTTATATGTGCACTATTAGCATATTCAGTATCAAGGATGAACAAATTGATTACAACGAGTGGAAATAAGAATAACGTAATCCACCAATATTGCCTAGCAAAGATGTGAGTATTTTTTTCTCAATTTCCCAAAATTTACAGAGAAATTGGAAAATGGAATAACGAAAACAGATTTCAATAAATAAATTTAAAAAAAAGAAGAGAAACTATATATTCCGTCGAAGTAGCATTGAGAACTGAGAAGTGCCTACTGAAGGATCTTCCTCAATATAGGAAAACATTATCCCAAATGCAATGAACGAGCAATGTTAAAAAGAAGATGGCAAATTGAAAACAGAAATGCACCTTCACAGTATCAAAAGGGTGGCCGGTGATAACAGTGGCAACTCCGGCCACGAGGCCTGCTACATAGTCCTTATAACCGGAACTTGCCTCCATCTCCTATTCTTCTTGCTTGCTCCAACTCAATTGTTAATTCTTTCTCCGAGCAGGCAGCAGCTAACATCGGAGGTATTTATCAGGAGACTGTTTAATACTTTCTGCTGGGGTTTAAGCTCCAATATTTTGTGGGACGAAGAGTTGCATTGATGTAACGCCGGCGCGTGCGTCGCTCAAATCATAAGAATATAACTTGTGTTTTAGGCTGGCACCCCTTTAAAAATAAAATGTAAGTAGTACATTTTTATGTAATAAATATCTCTAAAAATATGTCATTTCTTGGCTATTTAAATAAGGGTAAAATTGGAAGAAAATTATTACTAATGTCTTGTTCATTGTGTGAAATATTACTTATTTTGATGCAAAACGAAAACATAAAATCATCGCATATTTTAAAATGAAGTATTATTCCCTCGAATTTTGCACTACATTTAAGATATATCTCATTCATTACTTATTTGTTTTGAACACGCCTTTAACAATAATGATTATTATGAATATTTAACCACAATATTCATATTAATTGTTGTATAATTTTAAGTCTTGAGAATTCAATTACTAATGTTGATGTTAAATAGAAAAGAAATACTAATTATTTTTTCTTGAAATGTTAAAAGTGATAAGTAAAAGTGAACAAAGAGAGTAATAAATAAAGTATTTATTGTAATACCTATTTAATTTATGTATAGTGTTAATGGACTTGAAAATTTTGAAACGGGTTATTAATATCGAGGGGTAATACAAGGGGAAAAATTGTTATTCTCTTGATATGCTATAGTGTGGACAGGTAAAAGTAAAAAATTATTTTAAATATAGTGCACAAATGAAGTTTTAGCCTGCCATGAAATTGGAGTAAGAGAACAGTTGGACCTCCATATTAGAGATGCTCCAGTAAAACCAAATTGAAATGCTCAAATCTCAATGATTTTTGCAGCTAATAGAATTTCTGTCTTTAGCTCAATTAATTATGTTTTCACTGGTTATATCCCAAGTTGCATAAATTCTCCCTTGTGGTAAACAACGTTTTGACATTCCTCAAAGACAAGTAGCAACAAAGTAGTATAAACTATCTCATAACCAAGCGCAAGAACACCTCTCCACCAAAATTTGTACCCAAAAAAAGAAAGAATAAATCATCAAACATCATAGCGCAGTTGATGTTTATTATACAAGTCTGGCTATAATCTATTTCAATTATTCATCACAAGCTCATGTCTTTACCTCTTCACCCCTGGTTCCACATTCAGGCGACCAACATTTGTAACAACAAAGAATCACGGTATACAATACCAACTTTGGATGATGCTTCTCTGATATACATATGGCTCCAGTCTTTGGTGTATCTTTGTTGTCATGGTCGTTGAGGCATCAACAATGTCACACCTTGTTGCTATGTCTGACTTGTTTGTGAGACTAATGGGACACTGTCATAGCTTACTTTGCACAAGTTTATTTGAAAGACCTTCAACCTTGCCAAGTTGAGTTGCACTCTTTAGCATGGCCTCCTGGTCAGCTATAAACTTAGCAAACTTAGAGCCCTTTGCATCATTGTTACTATCTCCTCGAGGAAGCATTGGTAGATGAAGAAGAGAGGGGCTTTGCTTAGAAGATAAAGGTGGAGTTAATGCCCACACAGAAGAAAGCTGTTCATCTGGTTTGTCAAGATATTCTAAGGGTGACAGATCCTGCATGTCTGCCAGAAAAAAACAGAAACCATCAGGCATTGGGTTTGTGCTTACCAAGCGTATCAGAAACAAAAAATATATCTCGATATTAAGTTGCAAAACTTATTAAGAGCATTGTGGATCAAAGGTTACTGAAGGTAAGTCCATTATTATCTAAGAACGGAAGTATCAGAAACAGTCTAATAAAGTGCCTTCAGCAAACTTGAAGATGGGCTTTAAAGCTGCACATGGAATGCTGAAGTTCAAATGTGGAATGACTGTCCCTCCACCATGTCTAGCATTACTGCATCAAAAAATAAGACTATGAAGACAAAGTTTCAACATGAAATATTTCAATACTACAATGGATGGTGAGAACTATTGAAAAACCGTGACATGTGAAGATCAACATAAATGAGAGGACGAAATAATCTTCCAATATCAGATCATTTAAATTAGACGCCATATTTTATTTGCCTGTATGCAGAGCATACAATTAGCACACATTTTTTGGTAAGTACAATTAACATACAATCAAACAGGAATATTTTTCTTCAAGGACTTTTCAAAGTGCTCCAGAATGCAATGAACCATAATATCATTTTATTGAACTTCAAGAACAATTACAACTTAAACATGCATAAGCTGGAAAAAAAATATCCACAATTTATAAGCATCCTCAGTAGTCATCCAAAAGTCAATTACCTTGTTACAAGGGCAATCACGTGTCCTTCTGAATTAACAACAGCCCCACCGCTACCACCAGGGTGTACAGCTGCTGTTGTTTCAAGCATTGCCGGAAAATGTCCTCCTAAACATGATTGATCAAGCTGAGGCATCTTCGCTTCAACTACTTTAGCAATTGCACCCACACAGGCAGATGGAAGGAAGTCTATATTATAGGAAAAAGAAAAAAATAACTAAAGAAAGAAAGAATAATGTAGGTATGGAACATATGGCATATACGGTATATCATCATGCTCAAAATGAGAAGGCCTAATAAAATTATTTAAAAGGGCCTAGCAACATGATTTAGTACTGTTGGGTGCACAAAGAAAGACAAACAAACAACAACTACACCTCAGTTTTAAACAAGCTGGAGTCAACTATATGAATCCTCACTATTCCATTTAAGCTCAACTCTTGTCACCATCACACACACAAAGATAATCAATTTCAGAAAATAATGTTCAGCAAAGTCTATGTAGCAAACAAGTTAACCTTATTAAAGAAAAAAGATGGAACACACACGTTTCAACAAACAATAACAGCATTTGCAACAAACAGCCTGGCTGCTACTAAAATATACTTGAACCCAGCTTGAGTAAGTGAGTTTAGCAGAAATTTCCTACTTCAAAATTCCATTTTTGAAAGCTGATCAATTTTACTTCCTTCCACATTAGATAATAATAACTTGACACTGAAGAATTTTGCCTCTTTTTTTCTTTATGGAAGTAAGATGTCATGTCCCTGCGAGGACATCCAATAAGAAAAAATAAAGTAAGATGTCATTACAATAAAGGCAACTGGAAGGTGCCTAGTCATAAAAGCAAAAACCAGAAGGCTTTTGAAGAAAAAATATGTCAGCCTCCATTACAAAAAAACTAATACTAGTACCATGGAGCTAACAAAGTCCAAAAAACTGTCAATGCTATTAACAGGGGACTCCACTCCCCAATTCCAGTTTGTGTATATGGCCATTCTTCTGGATGAAGTTCTACGTTAGTGCCTATGGCTTTTATAAGCCCAAGAAAGAAAAACGCCTTCTATTTTCTTCTACCTTTCTCCTTGTTCTACTAGCCCTGTTTGAGCCCCAAAACAGACTTCCTATTCTTAATTTGGCATGTCCAATTTATTTTTTTGATAACCGTGCGTGTCCAGGAAGCTTGTGTGCACCTTGCCTAATTCCACGGGATACCTACTACCTCCCACCAGCATAGGTACCGGGTAACTCTTTCCACCAAGACTTGGACAGATGGAAAGAAATCACCTAGTAGGGAATTGAACCTGAGAGCTCATGGTTTTCAACTCACCTTCATTGACCACTAACATGGACTACGAATTAAAGTCAGTATCAATAAACAATCCCAAAGAACCCGTCTTAACCTAAAAGATTAACCAGTTTTTCGAGCTCTCTTACTGACCAAACTGGTTATTATTTCTCCATTAAAGGGATACCTCAAGTTCCCTTTGTGAAGGCTTCATCACAAAATTAGATGGTGACAACCTCATAACTACTCGATCAATCATTGTTTGATCATCATTTCGAGAAGAAGAAACATCATGCATCCAGCAGTAACAAGAATGTGAAACTGATATATATGACCCAATCCTGTAATTGATTTACAACGACACTACCAAACAAATTGAACACGAGAAAAGAGGTAGGAGAGAGAAATCCAAGATGAACAAAGTTCTTGTAGAGCATTCTGAAATATCAGATTGCCATGATGCGTGTGTCCAAATAAAAGTAAAGGCCCAAAATGTTATTTAGACAAGAACATATCCAGACACAGCTAGGTAAGCAATATTTACCACATCGTGGTCCAAATAGCCCATGTCCAAGAATGTATGCTTTTGATCCAGGTAACGGGCGCATGAAGTCCACAGTAATGGGACAGAGCTCATCTGGAACTAGCTGAAGTTGTAGTAGTGCAACATCCAGAGGTCCTCTGGATACATGAACTACCTCTGCATTTGTCCATACCCAAGGATCCATAAAATCCAAGCGAACACGAATGGTCCTACTGTTGGTGTTTGCCAAGTTAACTCTAAAGCTACCTTGCTCATTGTTAACAAGGAACTGTGGAGTTTTTAGTTCCTTTTGAAGCAAATATTTATTCCTTCGGTGAACGGTAAATTTCTCATTCCCTGGATGCTCAGATTGATTAGACGTGGTGAAAACTACATCAGATTTAGTGTTATATCCAGAACCATTTGCAGATGTTTTCCCAAATCTCCACGGCTCTAGAAGATGAGCGTTTGTAAGAAGCAGACCCTTCTTGTTGAGCAAAACTCCAGAAGCCCATGCTCCGTCATCAACAGTGATAAGACAGATAGATGTCATTGCCTTCTCAATCAAGGATGGGGGAACAGGACCTGTTAGGAGATGCTCTTGAGAATCATTGGTGGGTCCATCCCGAATATTATTGGAGTGTGATTTCTTTTCAACACTGATTAAGTTTCCATTATTAAAATGGATCTTTCTACCAGCTTGTTGCTCTTCTTGAAGCAGGCTACCACAAGCAGATGTAATAGCTTCCCACGGAATCACCATCTGCCACCCAATGCTTCAATATCAAATTGAGGCAGTATATGTGAAGATAGATCTCAGCAAGAATATAGAGCTCAGTAATAAATGGTTTACCTGAATTTCAGCAGCAGTAGCCTTTTGTCTAAGTGGTCGAGACAGAACACCAATCAGCTCTGCATGTTCCCCTAACACTGGGCTACCTTCCATTCCTGAAACATGAAGCATCGTACCTAATAAAGTACCCAACAATGAAAGAATTAATTAACTAAAGCAGCAAGGTAAAAGCTCAAACCAGGGAGACAACGGATGTCAGCAATCAGCAGTGCTTTATTCAGAGGACTAGGCGGGTAGCTGTTTGCGATGGATCCAACCGATATGCTGTATAACAACAACAAAAAAAACAAATTAGAGCTTTCACAAGGAGATGTAACAAGAATTAAAGAGGAAACTAATCCTTAGCATGATCAGAACTTGGGAGACAAATAATCATCCAACAACATCTCCATCAAGTCCAGAGAGATCCAGACCCTCCAGACTAAGCTTACTCAAGATAAGATGAGCTAAAACATCATTACCACTAGCAACAAGGACCACACCAGTGCTTTGATATTCAAGTCGATTAATGCATAAAAATTAGTAATCATACATTATGATGCTGACAACCGAGGATGGAAAAATTACAGAAAATTGTAATTCCAATATGTAGTAGAAAATATACCAAAAACTACCTATTGGAAAAGTGGCTGGGAGACAGGATGCCAAAAGGAGAACCCATAGCCAGAAGAAGATCACCTCTCCTACACCAGGGAGAGACTTTTAATGGAGGCGGGTCCTGAAAGGAAATACCTAAGCCAGTCATTATCATCAAAAACCAACAAAATGGAGCTTTCAAAAATTACCAGCGAAAAAGCAAGCTCATTCAGCCAAATGCAATGCCATGCTTCATTCACAAGTTTGATGCCACTTAGTGCAGTAAAAGCATGAAACCTCATATGGATTTGAAGGAACTCTGAGAAGAGCAATTCTTGTAGTTGATGTTCCTATCACACTTGGAAGGCTGGACTGCACCTCCACCATTGGAGTTTGACTTGGGAAGGAAATTTGCTCAACCTGAAATTATCAGATGAGAGTTCCAGTTACATGATAATTAATCTACAAAATCAGTCTCAAAAGACCTTTGCCTATAAAAACTAGAAAATTAAGTATCTTTCTCAACAAAAAAAAGGAGCCTAGAATTTCAATGCAAATATTGTTTGGACCATCCTAAAGAAAGAGCTAGATTAAGATGGACAGTCAAAGGAACAGAGTTCTTTTCTCATGCCATTTTGCACTTGACATCCTGAGACTGAAATGGGCTCCTTTCCAATAACGCTGTTAAATGCTTATACAAATATTAATATGTAACCATAATAGCGTACTGAGTTGAAGTTCAAAAAGTAAATTAATGTTTGGGAAAATTTCCCCAAGTCATTAGATATCAAAGAACGTCACTAACTACATTGTACAAAACCAAATTTTAACTTACTCTACCTGTATTCCAGACAGTTCATACAGTAATACAGATAACCTTTTTAATATAGATCAGATTCATCAAGAACACACCTAGATAATGGTTAGAGTATTGACAAGGCCCCATGAGTGGCTCGACCACATCTATTGATCTGGTTGTACCAATCATCTATAGATGTATAGAGATTATAGTTACATATTTACTCATTTACACAAAAAGGTGCAGAGATTTTTATGGTTACACATTACAAGTGCCAAAAGAAGGAAACAACATACCTGTCTGCGCTTAGTGTTAGTAAATGATTGATGAGCATTTCCATAGGCAGCTAGGGACCAACCAACCTCCCATCCATGTTCAATTGAACTAGAAGAACCTTCAATTAGGAACTGGACAGCAGCAGATGACACGGGGATGTCAACCTTCAGCAAGAATACCAGACAGACAGTATCAAAACCTTTTCACGCTTCATCAGTAATAACATAGTGACAAAGAAGAAGACCACCCATAAAAGTGAACAGTGAACTCATGCCAAAAACTAGGATTGAGTGGTTCAAAACTAGGTACTCCCTCAATTCCATTTTATAAAATACTCTTTTCCTTTTTAGTCTATTCCAAAAAGAATGAACCTTTCCATTTGAAGAACTCTTTAACTTTAGACATACCATTTTACCCTTGACGGCATATGCTCTTATAGCTGTAGAAATGTCATGATGTGTTTAAGACCACCAGTTCTAAAAGTCCTTTTGGTATGTGTCAAAATCTTCTCTTGTTTTTTTAACTCCATACCTAGTCAAATAACGCCATATAATATGAAATATAGGGAGTATTGATTTATCATTACCGAGACAATGCAAGTTCACGGGCACAAAAAAAAAACAAATGACATCACACTAGAATTTAATAATGCAAATAAAAGTCCTATATAAGAAAAATAATGGGTTTTATGATAACCATCATTCAGATTACAAAATTTATCTCAATGTCCTACCACTCTTAGGAGTTCAGCAGGTAGCCAGTTCAAACCCTCCTTGCTAGACTCTTTGAGATCATTCTGCAGTTTTATTTCTCCCTGTGAACCATAGGCAAGGACATCCAATATCAATTTCTTATCCACAAACCTAAACAGAAGTTATCCTACAGAGAAAAAAAATTGGTAGGTTCAAATAAATACCTCCCGCAGTATATCAATTTGAGCACCAGGAATCAGCTTGGGCTTATCCTGCAAGATGGTAAAACCAAAAATAAAAAAAAATACATGAAATAACACCAGGAAAATCTTCTATTTTCAACCATTCAAAAATTGTACATATCTAAATTGACAATCTCTTTATTCTTGACATTTTCATTTTGCACTTAATGACATGATCTTATTGGAATCGGCATGTGATGCTAAGAACAACTAGATAACTTCTAATATAGTATACATATATTTAATAAGTGTCTCAAAAGTGGTTCACTCTTTATTAAACTGCTTCTCCAATCAAAGATCATCATATAAAATGAGTAGGAGGGAGAATTTATCACTGAAAGAAGACTAAGAATCCAACCTTTGATATGTCACTTCTACCCTGTTGTACGACAAATGGCTCAATAACAGAAGCCACAGTTAAAACCAAGACGTGACCTCCAATAGACTGCAACTTGCTTTCACCCTGAATCTGCTCAGACACCGAACCATTAACAAAGGAACTGGGCAAAAGCATCCCAGATGCTGATAGTGTCGTCTTCCCAGAACTACCCACAAAATTACACTCAATTTAACAACTTCCACTTCAGTACATAAAATAAACAACATACAGCTATGCAAAATTACTCACTTGTAAAGGTGAAAAGCATGTTTTCGCATCTTCAGGCCTTTTGGGTCCTTCAAGAGCAGTAATTTAAAAAATCAAAACTAAATTGTAAGATAAGCAAAGTGATATAAAATCATATACATGTGTAATATGAATCTTGGCTTAGGAAAAGGGACGCACCGGGCCTTGAATTCTGACCATGACGGCATAATTGCGGGCAACATCAACGACTTCAGGAAGACCCATTAGAAGAAGAATTTTGGGGGTCTGCTAAGTCTGCCCCTGCTGTGAGCTTAAAGAATCAGAATTGTGGCAAGAATTTGGAGAATCGAAGCATGGTTGCCGGAAGCTATGAGCTGACCAAGGCAACTGGATTGCGGTTCACGAAATTTTAGGACATCGAAATTCGAAACTATCGACTCGGGGTTCAATTACTACCCTCCTTTGATCATTTTTTTTATTCGGTAATGCTAAATTGCCAGAAAATTTGGTCAGAAATTTAAAAAATTTATAATATCTTTTTTATTTTAAAATAGATTGAATTTTTTTCATTTTTTAATTAAAATATATTAAAGTTAAAAAGGTAAAAATGTTCAAAAAGGTAAAATAACATAAGGTGAAATATGTTATTTTACCATTCTGGTCAAATTTTCTGGCTAAAAGGATTTTTCCTTTTTTATTTTGTATGTTGCTTAAGAAATTATAAATAAGAAATAATTTTATTAATTTACTCTTTACATTTTTTTGATTATTTTACAAATAAAAATGAACACTTTCAAAATGATTTATACAAGAATAATACAGAAAAATATTAATTAATATTTTTTTGATTTAATAAGGTGGACAACTAATATGGGACAACTATATTTAATATAATGATAGATTAATATAGGATGGAGGGAGTACTCTACTATCGGTCCTTTTTTTCGATTCTATTTTCTTTTTCTTTTTAATTTTTTGTTACTCTCTTACTTTTAATTATAACAATTATTAGGGGTATCAAATTGTTAAATCACGCTATAAAAGTTTAGTAGAGGGTGATGGAGATGATGGTGAACATGGGCTTGGAAGTTTTTGTGAACCAGTTTACATGTTGTGATGTTTCTATAGAAGTCATTCAGCAGTATAGAGAGATCAAAAGGAACTTATACATGGTGTTTATTATCATAGAAAAAACTTACTATGATTTTATAAAGATGTTTGGAGGCTAAATGTGTTTGTGTGGAGTATATTAGGAAGATCAAGGACATGTACGATAGTGTCAAGACCTGTGTGAGAATAATGAGAAAACTCAAAACACTTTCAAGTTTTGATAGGGGTGCATTAGGGACCGGTCTTTAACCCATTTTTATTTGGTGATAAGTGCATTGAGGCGATAAATTCAAAATGAAGTATCATGATATTATTTGCAAATGGCATAGTTTGATTGACGAGATTCGCGAGGAAGTAAAATGCTAAATTGGAGATTTAGAAAAAAAATCAAAAGCCAAAAGGCTTAGTTGTGACTTTAGACAAAATACATAGAGTATAAGTTTAGTGACGTAACACATGAGGCGGATCTGAGGCTTAATACACAAATTATTTAAAAAAGAGGAAGTTTCAAGTATCTTAGGTCTATAATTCAAGAAAATTGAGAGATTGAGAGGATGTCACTCACCGTATTGATGCAAGGTGGATCGTATTCGAAGTCTTGTGTGATAAGGAGGTATGATTAAAACTCAAAGAAAAATTCTACAGAGTGATAGTTAGACCAACTATATTGTATGAAGCAGAGTGTTTGACCAATCAAGAATATCACGATAAAAGTTGAAGAAAAGGGAATATTGTGATGTATGTATGAGTATACTATGAGAAGTATGATTAGAACTAAGGATTAGCCAAAACAAGGTGAGAGTGGCTTTGATGAAGGACAAGATATGAAAAACGAGACTAAGATGGTTTAGACATGTGAAGAGGAGATGTTCGAATGCTCAGTGCAGAGGAGGTAGAGGTAGATCGAAGAAATCTTAGAAGAGATGATTAGATAGGACATGATGCAATTTCAACTTATTGAGGACATGACTTTAATCTGAAAGTTGTGGAGGACACAAACGGTAGAATGTTAGTACTTAGTAGATAACAATGTGTTATCTTGATATCCGTCCATACTAGTAGTTATAATATTATATTTGTAGCTTTTGGCCACTTTTTTTTTGGACGGATTTGGACCATTTTTTCTCTTTTGGGTTGAGGGTCTATTGAATACAATCTCATTGTTTCTGAGGTAGAATGTAATGTCTACGTACACTCTGCCTTCCCTAAATTCTAGTTTGTGAAATTAGGCTAGGTATGTTGTTGTTGTTATCTTACTTTTAATCTGTTTATCTTATTTTGATTTAACATAAAATTTAAGAAAATAAATAATTGTTTTGAATTTTTTATGCTTTTAAATTAAAGATATGTGAAAATTTAATAGTAAAAGATTTCTAAAATATGAACGAGACATTCTGAAAAATAGCAAAGAAAAAAAAAATTAAAACAGAGTGAATATCTTGTTTGGATGTTTGTTATCATATTGTATCATGAGTATTATTAGTTTAAATATAATATTTATTTTGATTATTTTTAAAATTTTATTATATTGTGTTGTATTATTAAATTCATCATTAGATAATGATGGAAAATCTCATTTTGTAACAATCGATTCGATGTGATCGTATCATTACCTTCATTTTTTATTTTTCTTTTCTCTTTACTTATTATTCAATAATTTTGTTTTATTTTTAATCCTATATTTTTTTTAAGATAACTCTATCTTGTACTTTATTTTTTTTATAGGTTTATTTTTTAAATTATTTATGCGTGATATTATGTAAAAATAGAGAACAATACAATTGATTTAAATATTATATTAATTAAAACAATATAATACAATACAATACAATACAACACAACACAACACAATATAATATGGTACATTGGGAAACATACTTAACAATCATCCAAACAAATTAAGACCGCCCCCTCTCCCCCGCCCTCATTGGCTTGTCTGCAGGCTATAATTTTTTTTTTATTAAGTACCATATTATATTGCTGCATTATATTTTATTTTTATAAATACAACATTAAAAAAATTATAATATTTTTATGGTACATAATACACACATCAACAATTTGAAATATTAATTTATAAAAAAAGTAGGATACAAAAAATAATTATTATAAACAAGGATAAAGAATAAAATTAGATTTATTAGATAATAAACAAGACAAAATGAGAAGAAAAAAACAAAGATAACAATGCAAAGAAATTATATTTATCCCCCTATTTTGAGAAATTGTTCATATTTACCCTCGATTTTATTTTTGGATTATATCTACCCTTGCTATTAAACTTTGGAGGTCATATTTCTTTTTCTCACAATTATATTTTGTTCAAATATACCCTTCCCTAATAGACACAATGGTACAAACAAAGTATAGTGGTAAATTTGATAATTTCTTGAAGTACAGGGACAAATTTGCAGTCGTGGATAATTTTTTCTTATTTATATTTCATGGTATATTTATTCACATAAAATCATTGAGATGAAAAATAAATAATAAAAAAGTTATATGAGCTATCTTTTATTAAATTAATAAAAAAATATACCGATGAGCCATATAATAAACCGTGTGCCAAAAAAATTTATACTATTTATTTTATTATGTTGTCTAGTAATAGTATTTTATTTTAATAAAAAGTTGTATTATTATACAAATATTGATGTTGTTTTTCTTTTCTATATAATTGAAGTTTAATTACTTTAATAGACCATCAAGGCAAGTAATTTCTATAATTTGCGTGAATAAATATGTGATGGAAGAAAAATTAGAAAATTATATTTAAGCTTCGATTTGAGCATAAATTTTGAAATTGTTTGAAAATTTGAGTTTTTAAAATTGTGTTGACTTGCATTTATTTCGAAAAAACTTGAAGTAATATGAGTAAAAAGTAAAATTCTCCCAAAAAAACTACCTGTATTAGTTTTTGGAACTTGAGTGCAAATTTTGAAGATATTTATGGGGAAATTGATATTTTAAGATAAATTTTAAAGATATGTATGACCAAACAATTTTTTTAAAATATAATCCAAAATCTATGATCAAATATGCTAGTAAGAGTGCAAATTTATTTATGTAGCCTCTAGTTAAGAAAAAGTCAAATTTATCATTTTAGCGTATATTTTGTTTGCCCTTTTAACTCTCTTAGGACAAAGGTAGTATATATCTCTCTTAGGACAAATGTTATATATATTTAAACAAAATATAACTATGAGGGCGAACATAATTTAAAAGTATAGCATTAAGGATAAATTTAATTACAAAATATAACAGGGATAACTATCAATATATTTTCAAAAAATAATGGAGTAAATATGACCCTCTCGGTTGTTTTCTTTGTATTTTTTTATTAGCATTCAATATTTTATCAAATTAATAAATGTGTGAGATATGTTTGTACATAGGATGTGTTTGATATAAAGGAATTTCCCCCCTTATTTTTTTAGGTTCGGTAAACATTATTCAAAAATGAAGAATATAAATTCTCTAGTTGAAATGAGGAAAAATAAACTTCTAAAAATGACATTCTACATTAATTGTATTTTTTCAATTAATATATATTTGTTAAATCACTTAATTGTAATTAAGTTGACTTAGTTTGATGTAAATAGTATATGCATCAATTTTTATCTTATTTTGGTGGCTATCAAAAGAACTTGAAGTTTTTACCAACATAGTACTTAGTAGTGTGAAGTTATTTATGGAGGACTCAATAAGACCTTTTTAGGAAAATTTCGAAATTCCAAAGAACAAAATTGTACTAATAGGGCCTTTTAATCAATAATCATAAACATTCGGATTTCCCAAATCCAAATTTCCACGTTTATTTCTTGTCTTCTCCGCTTTACAGTGTGAACAATAGAGTAATAAGAAAATTTCTGAATAAAGAATAATGCAACTTGTGCTTCAACTCTTGTACCTTTCTCTTTCATAAATTGTAATTGTAGTGAAATTGCCGAAACGGGAACCCTGTACCATGTGCCTAAGCACTTGTACTTTTCTCTTTCATAAATAACACACTACATAAGCAGCGTGAAGAAAGCTATTTTCTTATTCACCTCTCTTCCCAGTCCACCACCATACACCAACGCCTCCGCCACCACCGTCGCTGGCGAGCTCACTTGTCAGCTTTGAATAGTCAATGCCTGCACAGAAGCGTCCGTACGAAACTTCTCCTACTCCTCCGCCACCGGACGAAAAGGACGATGATTCGTTACAAGGTAATCAAAATCACGACGAAGAAGCCGATGACAGCGGCGGCGAAGGTGCGTGTATACATAGAGAATCCTTGTATATACATGTGTATAGATTTGTATGTTACATTTTATTTGTATATACACACAATTTTCAGCGGTGACTCGAGTTTCACTCAACATAACATGATGTTTGTGATTTTCTGCTCTGTGTTTGACTTTCAGATTCGGATGGAACTACTTGTTCGAGCGGTGGGGAGAAAGACGAGTAATGCGCTCTATCTCTATCTTTTTACATTTGTATAGGTCTATGTATGTTCAGATGGAATAATGCATTATATATATACATATGCACGATACGCATATGAGTATTTTTGTTGTTGTGTTGAAGTCAATGGTGTGATTTGGACTGCGTGGAATGTTAGAAACGGTGTATAGCTTGAGATCCACTAGCTTTGTTTTGTAATTGAGTTTGTATTCCGCTTCTTATGAACATTGCTGTAGGAGCTCTGTGGTTTTGTCTTTCAGTGGTTTGATTTTTTCTTCTTTTTTCGAGTTTTGGGAGTAATTAGTAAGATTTGTCTGAAATAACAGAAGAACAGTCAGGAAATTTGAATTCTGATTAGCTCTATTTGATGCATCTGGTTTGTGCTTGCATGTGGCATGTCCAGATGCAGGTCGAATCTATAATTTGCTAGGGCAGGCCAACTTTGATTGAATATGCTTATGAGGAATCATGCTGCTTGGGTTATTAGAAGATACTTTAGATTTCAGTTATGAACTTGTATGAAGTTAGATTGTGTTTCTTGTATTTACTTTGGCAATGTTTTGGCTGAGTCGATGAAACATCTAAATTTTATTGTTGCATCATACCAACAAAGATCATGAGTGTCAAAGCCTCGACGAAATCATTGAACTCAGAATTAGTCAAGATTGCGAAATTCATTCTTGTCGTTACTTGTTCATTTCCCACTTGACTTGGTAATAGTATTTCTTGACACATCGAGTTCTTCTAACACACGAACTCAACTTTTAGATCTGATTTTCCATAAGCTAGAACTGTCTTCAGCTTGTCCTAGTTCCATCTGTAATCTGCCCTTTACAAAATGCTCTTCCATGTCTCTTGAATCTTTAATTCACTCTCTTTCTTAATTCATACATTTGTTGAAAGAATTTATTTTGTGATTCCTTATACATGAACTCAGAATATACAGACTCCTTACATGAACATATAATTGACTGGACTCCGAAATGGCATATTTTCTTTGACCCAATCTATTAATATCTTTGTCATGGACCTCATGGTTAAATTGATAAATGGCACATCCAAATAGTAAACATCCTATTGGATCTGGAGCCATTTCATGATAGAACTAGAAATAACTCTATTGGTTTGAGCAAAACCAAGGGCTCAGTTTTAGCGAGAGACATAGTGTTCGTTACATTCTTCTACACATACCTGATTAGGATTGCTTAGTGTAGATGAAAATTATTCCTCCAAAATAGAAACCTGGTTATGGCTGCGATGAATTGTTCTACAATTTGACCAAGTTGTTTTGTTCAAGAACCTTGATAAACTATTGAGTATCTAGCTCGTCATAGTTACTTAATAATGAACCCTGAAAATGTAGTTTTAATTTCTCATGTTTTTTTCCAGATAAGTTTCTTTTCGCTGATCTTTTAAAGCCACATGCTTAACTATTATGTATGTGCACATTTTTAGCTTTTCTAGAGAAAATCTATTCATGTTCCTTACTTTTGATAGAAAAAGGCAAGACAAAACCAATAGGTATGAAATACACATAACAAAATTGCTCAACCACTTGTGTGTAGTCAATCCATTCTAAGAATATTGTCATTGACCTAGGACAGCATCAAGGCCCTGTTTGGACAGATTTTTGGGTATGCGTTTTGGGGAGCTTTTGGAGACATTTTTTGGAAAATTTCCGAGTAAAACAAATAAACTATTTTGATTATTGTTGTCTAAGAAGTTTTCTTCTGTCCCAAAGCGCTCTTCAGAAAAGTGCCTCAAGTTATTTTTAATTTCTATAATACTTTTTGAAAAACAGATCTGACAATCCAGAGGAAAACATCAATAAATAAAGAGCTCTCCTTAACACCAGCTAAAATTTGAAGGTGCATTACTTCATATAAAATAGGGGAATCCTGGAGAGATGATCTAAATTTTTACTTTTTCTTTGAGTTCTTTTTATGCATAAATGTCTAAGTGGTGTCTTGTTAACGTGTAGTACATGCTTTTGGAGTTTTTTCTTTTAAAGGAAAGTGTGCATAATATTTTTTATGCTCCATGACATAACTGTCATTTAGACTTGAATAAGCGCGAGTAGTTAAGTTTCTCTTACTAGTAAATAACAACAGATACTAGAGTAGCTGGTAACAGAAACATCAAAATGGTATGGGGAATGCACTCTAGTAGAAACAGTCAAGATCATTCTGTTATAGTCTTGCTCTACGTTTATTACCACAACATGCCCTCAAATCAATAAAAGAGAGGCGAGGCTAGATTTGAGTCTTTTAGTGGAGACATTAGATGTTTCATTCTAGGTAAAGAAGTTCTAATGAAGTATATAAATACTTTTTCAGAAAATAGTGTGGAAAAAATTAAATTCTCTGAGAAAGATATAAAGGTTTGATTACAAGTGAATTCAAGTGCTTTCTTGTTATGCCAGGAAAGGAGTTAAACCTTTAAATATGTCCAGATAATTGTTTCTGTTTGATACATTAAGTATGGTTAATGTTAAAATAGTAGATATTGCTCCAGTAGATCCATACCATAAGTTGACTGTTATGCATTTAGTATCAAGGGTAATAGGGTTAAAATATACATCATCCATATAGTGATGAATGTTGAAACACTTTGCTAGATCAAATATATGTGTGCCTAAACTAGTTGGAAGAGGCAACACATTCGTCTAGGTTTTCGTTCAATTGACAATAATTACATATGCATACAGACATCCAGGGTAAACCTAGTCCTAATCATGTTTTATTTGTGTTACCTATCAAAACAGTGTTTGTTTCTGGTTATAATTTACTTTTTAGTATATATATGATGCTACTTGCTCCTAATTTCATGACATCATTGTCTTTTAAACGGTATATATCAAGATCTATAGTAGCCGGAATCAGGCCCTCCCTTTCATCTCGAGGATTTTTTGATACATAAAATTCCTTCTGTTTTTTTTGAGAATTAATTCCTTTCAAGCTGATTCGACAAGATTTGTTGAGTTTGCAAAGGATTCTGATGGTAGAAGATTCTCTTATATTGTAGATTTAAGGATATAGTATGACCTAATGTTCTTTGACTTCTTGACTATGTAACTTGAGTTTGGTTGCGCATCAGTATAAGTTGAAGTCCACATGAGCAACAAATTGTTGAAAAAACAAGATGGTATTATTCAAATTCAATATAAATTTTGGTTTTCTTTTCTCCTATTGGTAGTATATTGTTTAGCACTCAGCTGTTATTATTAGTATATGATAGTTTGCCGAACATCTAAGTGATTAATGCTATAACACTAAATTGTCTTTGACACCTGCCGACTTTTCCTTCTTTTCTACTATCTTCCTTTTATGCCATCTCTCCAAGGAATAATTTTATCAGTTTATCTTATTGAGAACTATTTTAATGCGGATATTTTTTTTTTGAGATGGTGACTAGCTTTATAGTGAAAATGCAAAACACTGTGTGGGACATATTTATAGTGTGTATGAAGCAAAAAGATATAAACTACCAAAGTATCTACTGTCTTGTAAAGATTCTAGAACTTCTAATAGAGACTCAGTATCTTCTATGCATTCTTGTTTACACCCAAAATAAAACAGTAGACACTAACTTAGTTTTATCTTTTGGATTGAGTCGCTCACTTGCTCGTCTTCAAAACATCTTAAATTTCTCTCCCTCCATATAATCCACCCATAAGGAGCCTGGGAGCCTGGGACCATGCTCCATCTTCTTTTCTGAACTGTTGAACCTCCACTTCTGTGCGAAACGGACAGATTTTTTGAATATGGGGTATCCTGGATGTTGGTTATTGTGCTTACATTTGCTTGATTGCAGATTTATCACTGTGAGACTTTCAGAAATTCGCAAAGAAGTACAGTGTCCTATATGTTTAGGTATGGGTCTCTGCTCTTTCTTCACTGTTTTTATTATTTTATTTTATTAGAATTGGATAAGCCTGAAGAGAATATGTCACAGCAAGATATGTTAAGTGTCACACCACCTTAGTCATGTTGTACATGATTATGCTGCCTTCATTGTCCTGTGCGCATGTTAGAGGTTGGGAGTGAGAGAAGGTGAATCCTCCTCTTAGCTAGAGTTATGTGTCAATTGTTATGACAGTATGCACCAGGATTACTAATGAATCCCCCCCAAGCCCAGTTTGAGATTCTAAGAAAATATCACGTTCAACTGTAATAATTGCTCTTTTCATGTTAATTCTCTATATTTATTATTTGGTGAAATGAGAAACATGGCTCATTGAGACTCTGCATTATCTAGTAAATGGGTTTCTTCTAGTAACCCCAATTTTCAGTCTCTCTACCTCTTGTGATCTCTGCTTGAAATTGTGCTGATTGGGACTTCTCTTTCTTGTCACTAACTGATATAGGTGAATTATTGTCTAGCTGCCTACATTTTCTATTGTTCAACATTTCTTCTTCTTTTTTCCCAACATTGAGATCTCCTATGTGGATTCGTTACATGTTTCTTTCCTATTGATTAAGGAATACATAGTTCCAATCTTGGAGCCATCAGGGGAAATATATTACTTATGTGAGAAAACAGAATTGGTATTGACACTTATTCACTAAGGAGAGCTACATTAATTTCTGATGAACCGTTTGAGGAGCGCTGTATTTGACTATGATTTATATACGGGGGGATCTCCTCTAGAACATAGTGATAAGCTCTTTTTTTGTAATGTATGCCAATTGTTGCTTACCAGTTTACCTCTGTGAAACGTGCAGGCATCATACGAAAGACCAGAACAGTTATGGAATGTTTGCATCGATTTTGCAGAGAATGCATTGACAAGTCTATGCGAATGGGGTACCTACTAAACTTATATTTCATTAGTTGAGACTTGAGAAGTAACAAGTGTTTGCTTATCCAGTTAAGTATGTCAACTATATTTTAGGAACAATGAGTGTCCTGCTTGTCGTACCCACTGTGCTAGTCGCCGTTCTCTGAGAGATGATCCGAACTATGATGCTCTAATTGCATTTCTATATCCAGATATTGATAAATTTGAAGAGGAGGTACTATTATGCTTCACTCTTGAATGTGTCATGGCAAAGGTCTACCATTGACCTGTTTCATGGAAATGGACTTACTCTTTTGTGTATCACTCAGGAATTTGCTTTTCATGAAGAGGAGAAAGCTTTAAATAAGCAGGTAAGCCAATCCAAGTTCAGTGCCAATAAAGTATTCCATACACATTATTGACTCCACTAGCAGATATTTTTAGTTCCTGTAAAATTATCAGTTCGTCCTAGTTATGTAAGTGCAGCTGATTCCACGTGCAATGTCAAAGAGAAGTGTGGAAATATATGACACGTTTCTCTCAATATTTATAAGTGATGTTATATCTATAGCAAAGGGCAGATATGGGTCATTAGGTATTTTGTATCTTTTTGAACACATTGATCTGAGCAAAGTGTGGAAATATATGAAACGTTTCTCTCAATATTTATAAGTGATGTTATATCTATAGCAAAGGGCAGATATGGGTCATTAGGTATTTTGTATCTTTTTGAACACATTGATCTGAGCTCCAATAACCTTCTGAATGCTTCGAGTTTCCTTTTCCTTTTCACCATTTCATATTTTGCTTACTCTTTGAACAGATACAAGCTTCAATCGCACAGACGTCACAGCGACAATCCGAAGCACTGGGAAGGAAACGGTCTGCAAGAGCAGCAGCAGCAGCTTTTACGAGGAGATCTCAGGGAAACTATCGGAATTTAAGGGGAAGAAGAAATTATCAGGGTGCTGAACACCATATATCTGATGAGGAAGAAGATGGTAATCATGATGTTGGCAAGGATTCTTCCTCTGCTGATGAGCGCTCGATAGAAGTCAAACCAAAGCGGCAGAAAAAGAGGGCAGGACGGCCTTCTCAGGCATCAGCAGCCAGTGACGAAAATGATGCAGAAACAAACCAAGAATCATTTGGTGCATGTAGTGGACTTATTCGCTGTTCAGAGATTCTTGCCTGGGGAAAAGGTGGCATGCGAAGTAACAACAGGCATGGGGGTCTTGGTGGAGGCATTGGCAAGGTCTCCAGGAACAGCAGAGTCTCGAAGCTAATTGCTTCTCTATCTCGTTCGGATGAATATGAAGGGAAGGTACAGCAAACCAACACTAGTACTGATTGGATGTTTTCCTTTTACTCTCTGTCTGTACATTTGTGATTATCCAATATTCACTATTGCTATTTGATTGTTGCTTTCTATGATTGAGGTATCAAGTAGATGGATTTTGTTTGGTTTGCAATGTTCTAAATGGATTTTTTTCCCTTTCAGTTGGATGCCAGACTTGTGCTTGTTTCCTTTTCCGAGGAGGATATACCAAGTTTGCAACGACCTTACCTTAGCTGCCAGCCAACTATGGAAGTTAAACATTTAAGACAGGTAAGTCTACCAGCCTTAACCTTTTTCACACTTTTATAAACCTAAATTGCAAATAGACAAATGTATGTCAGCATGCTTCATTTGAATGTATATCTATATGCAGTATGTAGCTCAGCAGACTTCCATAGAAGTGGGGGAAATTGACATAGTGCTGATAAAAGAGAAGAACCCCACTGACAACCCTTCAAGTTCTGATATCATGGCCATTTCCAAACCCATTGTTGGGGATCCTTCTAAAGCAGAAATCCAGACTGTGGAAGAGAATCAGACATTGGGGGAAATCCAAGAAACATTTGGTTTGAACCAGCGTAATCTGGTAAGCTCCCTCTAAGACAACATCCACTATTCCAGAAACATGTCGACAATCTTATATTTGATAGTCTAACTGATGCATTATATTGATCTCTCTTTTAATCAACACAGTGGTCCTGAATCTGCATTCTTCCATTAATTCTCATCTTTCCTTTGATTTATCTTGAGCATATCTAACTAGCTTGCTGTCTTTCAGATCTTGGCATACCGACGAAAAGCAAAGAATGGGACAGACCATAATGAAGGGAAGGTGACCATGTAATTTTGGCTATACAAAATATAATATAAGAAGTGTAATTTCAACTGGGGTGTGGAGTTCTCTGTAAATCCATATAGAAAGTAAGTAGCTCAGTAAGTTGTATCATACAGAAGTAGTTCATTATTCAGGAAAGGCAACCCACCCAGCTACAATGACTCAGCGTTTATTCACCTTGAAGTGATTTATGAACACATTAGTGTAATGGATTTATTTACACCTTGAAGTGGTTATGAACAACACATCAGTGTAGTGGATTTATTTACACCTTGAAGTGGTTATGAACACATCAGTGTAATGATTTATTTACGTCCTTATGGAGTCGTTTCATGTTGTATGATCCAAGTGATTGATATAGCGTTAACCAGCCAAGATGTTGGCTTGATGCATCCACTTTTAAGAGAAGAATGGCGGAGCTTCTGTCACATTTGACTAGTCGTGCATTGTCTTGGTTATAGACTTATTCAACTAGCTAGCATGTAAATTAACCTTCTGTTTCTTGCTTAAAGGCAATTTCAATCCAAAAGTATCCGCTGATCTAATTCTACAAAATTATTCACATGCTTATTGGAACTCTTGTTTGGATATTTACCCTTAGCCAATGGATTGTGTTTACTCGAAAAATTGGCTTCTCATTAGCATACACCATATTTCATCTTCTGTACGTGGAGATGACGAATTAATGTCTGTAGATCAGCGACTTTTCTTTTTTTAACCTTTGAGAAGGGAATAGATTTCTTTTCCTTCCTCCATGAATAGTTTTAAGAGGAAAGTACAAGATAGTTTTAGGACGAAGGTACGATTCGATTTTTTATTTAACTAATAAGAAAATGCTTATAAAATAAATATATGACTTCTCTATTAATTTGTGCGATATATGACTTCTCTATTAATTTGTGCGATATATGACTTCTCTATTAATTTGTGCGATAAGATAATAGTGTAATTTTATAAATGTTTATAAAATAGAAACAATAATAACTAACATGAAAAGAACTATATATAAGAGAGAAATAAAGTTCTTATTTTTTATTTTAACGTTTTGAATGTGAAGTTTTAAACTTATAATCACTATGAAATATAAATTGAAGCTAAAAACAAATACACTAACCAGTAAGCTATTAATATTTATATATGGATAGTCATAGAGTAGTAAATTATTGTAGGGTTATCATTTATCGATTAATCAAATATTTAAAATCAAACCAAACGATAACTCATCTTGTTTTATAAAACTATTAAAAAATCGTTAAGCCAAAATCAATAACACTTTTTTCAATTCAGTTTATTGATCGAATTGATTTTTTACATTTTTTTCAATTCAATTTACCAATCGATTTGATTCTCACACGAAAATAATAAGGGTTCCACAGCCGGCTTGAAAATGAATTACGCAAGTATAAAATATTGTTTAAGCAGATATTGTTAAATTAGGTCTTAGGCCTAACTCACACCCCAAAAGCTAGCTCAAAGGGAGGAGGATTGCCCAAGCCTTATAAGGAATCCACCCATCTCATTAACCACCGATGTGGG
>NW_006239015.1:145924-157099 GCF_000226075.1 Solanum tuberosum | reverse complement strand
CCCACATCGGTGGTTAATGAGATGGGTGGATTCCTTATAAGGCTTGGGCAATCCTCCTCCCTTTGAGCTAGCTTTTGGGGTGTGAATTAGGCCCAAGACCTAATTTAACAGATATCATATTTGGTAACTTATTAAGGCATAGAATTGACGTTGTTTGCCCGGAGACAATTTCAAATTTATGATCGAGAGTACTCTGCTCTTTCACCACTCAGTAATAAAATATATTTAAAACTTAATTATTTTCCATTATTAAAAGGGTAGGAGACTTATTTGATCCGATCTCTTATTTCTCAACACGTCATTTCAGTGACATTCAAGCCGTACCCACATATCTTATCCCTACCTAGAGTTGATGATGATAGATGATAGATGATAATATGAGACACTGCCAAGTTTCATTTAATTATTTTTAAAATTGAAACCAGATAAACATGAACTTGCAAAACGATAATCACACTTGACCCCATTACTAACAAACAAAAACATTACAATAATATTCATTTCAGATATTTAATAAAGCAAACAAATATCCAAACAGTATAGTAATAGTAGCAACCTCATTTGTTTTTGGAACTAGAAAGCCATAGATGGCCGGCCATTAAAGCTAATAAGTTAGCTTGAAAACCGTAATTTACAATATAGTACTTACTTACTAGTACTACTTAATTATAACTTAATACCCAACAGATAAAAACATATAATCACAAATATAGATAGCAAGCCCACAACTCGCAGAGAAAAAAACACTATTTACATAAAAGGTTTTCAACTGCTTTTGCCATCCAAAAACTCTCAGCACTTCTCATGATGCTTAGATCTGGTGTTCCCACTGTAGAGCCTGCCATTAAAAATTGACGATCATAACTAAGTTGCATAAATTTCCAAAGAGAATTGATTTTTTAGCCCTTCGTAACTCAGTTGATTGACTATCGATATATAATTAAATCAAACGAAAAGGAAAAGTTAATTTATGCGATCATGATCTGTATGTATGTGTGTAACATACCAGTCATAAACAGTAGGAGCGTTAGGATGAGAAGGCTTATCAAAGACTTCAGCACCAATTCTCCTGGTAGCTAAATTGCTCCCTGGGTTAAAAACACTCCTCCATACATTCTCTTTCCGTACCGTCGGCGAAATGTTTGTCGGCGTCACCGGCGTACCTGGCGTCGGCGGACTTGTCGGCATCGACAGAGACCTCTGGTACTTGCTAGATCCTTCCCCTGATTCACCACCTATATACGACGAGATCAATTCCAATTCAGAAATTTAAGTTAATACTGGATCTTCATCAATTATCTTTAGATACATATATACAACTTTAATTTTACTTCATCAATTTTCCCCTAAATTTCATGCATACAACAGAAATGGATTTTACATATGTATATTAATTTTGGGGAAATTAAGAGTACCAGTTTGAACAGTGAGGCTCTTTCTGAGTTTGCCTAGTCCTTTATCAGGGCTGGGACCAGCCATAACATCATCCCAAAGTTTATCAATCAACACCATCTTCTCTCTCTTAGCTTACTAGATACTACTCTGTGAAGTGTGAATGTTCAGTGGCAGCTTGTTACTATTTATAGAGTTTTTTTTTTTGGCACTACAAAATATCTCTATGGATTAGTGCTACTATTTAATTTTATATCCTTTTTTGTAATAGTTTATCGGGTTAAATGGATAAAAAGAAATCACCTAATATATTAACCATTATATCATACTCTATTAAGCTTATTTATATTTAAATTTTTACTTAATAATATAAATAATTTATTTAATATTTATTAAGTTTATTACTATAAATGTATTTTCTTCATTCTAATTTATATGATATAATTTAACTTGACATGTATTTTATACAAAAAGAAAAGAAAGATTTTTGTAAGTTGGGATTTGAAATACTTATTCATCATTTGTTAGCAGAAGCGTATCCAAAATTTTGAGATGATAGGTGCACAATTACATAAAGGTTGATTTAAGATATAAATTTAATCTGTTCGACATTTAGGATTTTATTACTAAAAACAGTTAAAAGTTTAATATTATAGATCCAAAATTAATTCTTATACATATTGAATTAATTAAAATGTCAAAAGTGCTACCAAATACCATTTAAAGAAGTGTTATTCAATTTTAGAAAGAAAAATAAAACAAGATAAATATAAAATTTAAATTTCTAACCTCATGTAGAGAGGTGCACCCAGTCATTATCACATTATGTAATACTCTAAGTATAGTATGGGTTCACACATCTATATTTTACATTATTTTAAAAAAAATATAACACTACTATATATAATCTCGAGAGGGGAGCATGAGTTCACGTGAACCCGATAATTCCCAAGATACGCCTCTGCATTTGTGTAACTATAAATCATTTACATATTAAAAATAAATAAGAATTTTTAAGTTAGTTATTTTCAATTAAAAAGGCGAATTATTCTTTTTCAATGAGACTAAAAAAAATTGCCACATTTGGAAGAAAGGGGTATATATCTAACTGTTAATTTAATTGACAATTTCTACCCGTAGCAAATTTTTGTGTGTCTGGCTAATCTCCTAAAGGAAAAAGTGCCCACAGTTTTTTTGTTTCTGGGAAGTTCCATATTTCCATTCTATTTCTGTGGGCAACAAAATACTCTATTTGTCTCATTTTATGTAAGTTATTTTGATTTGGTACAAAATTTAAGATTTTTTTTTAAAATTTGTGATTTAAAATAAGTAATAAATATTTGTGTGATATAAATCATTTCATTAAGGATAAAATGAATATTTTTAAGTTAAATTGTTACTTAATATGAAAATAGACAATCCAACGATCTTGATCTCAAATCTGTGCTTGGTTGAAGTGTGTCGCTATCTTATCCAAAAACTTAATAGACAATCCAACGATCTTGATCTCAAATCTGTGCTTGGTTGAAGTGTGTCGCTATCTTATCCAAAAACTTAATAGACAATCCAACGATCTTGATCTCAAATCTGTGCTTGGTTGAAGTGTGTCGCTATCTTATCCAAAAACTTAATAGACAATCCAACGATCTTGATCTCAAATCTGTGCTTGGTTGAAGTGTGTCGCTATCTTATCCAAAAACTTAATAGACAATCCAACGATCTTGATCTCAAATCTGTGCTTGGTTGAAGTGTGTCGCTATCTTATCCAAAAACTTAATAGACAATCCAACGATCTTGATCTCAAATTTGTGCTTGGTTGAAGTGTGTCGCTATCTTATCCAAAAACTTAATTAAGTTATTAAAGGACACATTTATTATATAATTGTATTCTCAATAATATAGACTCCACTACCAATAGAAATATAGAATATGTTAAACGTTAAAGCACACATTTATCATATAATTATATTCTCAACAAGGACTTCACTACTCGTAGAAATATAGAATATGTTAGACGTTGTTCATTTGTATGTATAATAAATGAATGCATGAATGTAAACATGTTTGCTTTTAAAAAAAAACTTAAGTCATCTGCCGCCCCTTAAAATTGTTTGCATGTTTCATTTAGACATTTTATGTAGGGCTAGTACCTACTCCCTCCGTCCACAATTGTTTGCCAGGGTAAGGTCATGCACACCCCTCAAGGAAAATTTAATAGAAGGTGTAATTTGACTAATATAACCCTACTATACCAAGAATACCAAAAGTCTACATAACTTTTTAATTGAACTACACTATCATTAAGGGCAGAATTGAAGGTGATTAATTGTTTTTTGATTGTTTAAATTGACAATTAATCTTGGACATCTATTTTTAGTATACCTGCCAAATAATTGTGGACGGAGGAAATATTAAATACCTAAATTGTTCAAAATGTGTGCCTATTAAACACAAAATGCTGATATGGCAGAAAAAATGTTCTTCACTTTCCTTTTGCCCGTGATGCAATTTGAATTCATATTTTATTTTAATTTTCAATTAAAATAATATTTTTATTTTAAAAAAAAAGCCCCCCACCCCTCTTTCAGTCGTCGTCTTCTTCACCCTGCATCTTGTGTCTATTTTTTTTTTGAGAAAATGGCCAAATGATTCCCCAATCTATTACCAAATTTTTAACTATACACTTATACTTCACGGGAATTCTATTACCCCCCTGAGCTATTTTAAAGTGGAATTATTTCCTCTCTGAAATGTCTTTACCAGGCATGTGTCTTGTGGTGAAATACACGCACTTAACACGTGTATTTCACCATTTAATAATTTATTTTTAAAAAAAGGTACTCCTCCTTCCTCTTCCTTTCTTCCCCAATCATTTTTTCAACCCTAACTATAATAAACATCATTTTTTACCTAAATAAATTTCTATATCTCTAAAAATTTATAAAAACGAAAAATTCAAGTCACCTTTTCTCTTCCCCATTCTTTATTCTTTCTCCCTCTAAAATTTTCATGATTAATTAATAATTTGAGTTTTTTATTTTGATTCTTCATGGGTTTTAGGAGAACATGTAGGATCCTTCTTTAAAAATGTAAATGAAATTGTTTTGTTTTAGTTTCTTTTAATAAGTGAGGTAAATCAGTAAGGGGTCGTTTAGTAGAGTGTATACAAATAATGCTAAACAGAGTGTATTAGTAATGCTTGCATTAGTAATGTTTGTATTAGTTATGCTTGCATTAGTTATACAATATATTATTTCTTATGCATTGTTTGGTTTGGTGTATTAAAAATAACATGTATTGTACAAATAACCCTTCTTTTTCTGTCCGGCATCTTTATGCCAATGCATTCCCTTGATGCATGTCAGATAACCGAGACTTGTGAAATTCTGGAACTATTTACCACCGTGGAGCGGCTTTTTGCAAAAAGATGAGGGGGAAACTCAGTAAGATGTCGGAGAAGCGAAATATACGAGATCACAAATGTAGATTGCTCGCGGCTAGGTCGCCTTATTGACTGCTAGGGAGTCTACCCACATTCGAAGAGTGCCCTGCTCTACGAAAGGAAAACGGGCTCGGGCGACAGATCAATAGTCGACTCAGGGTGGGTAGCAGTGGAGTCAAGAAGCCTGTCAAGAACATGCCTCGGAGAGTGCTTTGTCGTGCTAGGTCACTGACATATCCTTTTTTGTCTTTATTTGACCCCAAGAATGGATTGGATCGAAACGACTTTCTTGTTGAAGCCCTTTGTTTTAATTTCTGGCCGCACGGAATCTCCATAGCCAATTTTCCATTTTTGATAGAAGGTACTGTCTTTGGTACTACTATTATTTTACACGATCCAGAAAATTATTTATTCATAAAATGCATTAGTTGTTGATAATTTTTATACCAAACATCTATTGAAAAAACTTCAACAATGATAATGGTTAAAAAAAAATATAGTTATATAGATAAATAAGAAGAAAGAAAGAGAAAGAAAAAAGAAAATTAGAAAAAAAAGGAAATTAAGAAAAAAAAATAAGCAACTCACTCTCTCACTCTCTCAAAGAGAGTGATTTACACTCTCTATGCTAACTTGGCACAACACTGAAGGAGTTATTTATTTCATTTTAAAATAGTTCAGGGGTAATAGGACTCCCGCAAAGAATAGGTATGTAGTTGGAAATCCGATAATAAATTGGGTGGTCATTTGGCCATTTTTTCATATTTTTTTTAAAATCAACTTATTGGATTTGCGAAAAGAAAGATAGATGGAAGAATTTGGGACATTCGACCAAAAACTTTAGCCGACGTCAACTCCATTTCCGAGCCTCTCTAAACAAACACCACCATTCAAATTAAAATATAAACTCATTTAATGTATAAAAAATAATATCCGAAAATTCGATAAAATTAATTTGGGTCTTCTTGATTTCTTTTTTACAGTGGATTTTGAAATGATTATCCGTCAACAAACTCCACTTCTTCATTACTCTAGTACGAGTCTCTCTATATCTTTCTCTTACGTATTAGATATGAAATTTATTTTTATTTAAAAAAAAAAAAAACTAAATCTGTAATTAAGTTATTATGATGTTGAGTTTTGTCACTTTTGTGGTTTGGAAAAAGAAATGGTGCGGGGAAAAAGATGAAGAAGAAAGGGGGTGGGGTAGCGTGGGGCAGATGGCTGGGTAGAAAATGTTATTGAAGTAAATTTTATTTTTTAATTTAAAATTATTCTTTAATAATTTTTGAGGCCCACTTGACACATGTAATTTTTTTATTAATCATTTTGTAATGTCATCGAGAGTGTATCTCATACACTTTTTGTTTTTGTTTTTGTTGATTATCGAAAAATGTCTCATAAGAACAAGTTTTGTATAAATAAAAGTGTTCAATAGATAATAGTCTTAATTGAGGTATCTAAATAAAATATACGGATAACTTTTAGAGACCGTAAATAATTTAAGCCTTTAAAAAAAAGAATGAGTGAAAAACAAGGATTACTATAAGCTTTAATGGAGCATTTTTAATTTCCTGGTGGATTGAGGCCCCGCCATAACACACCAACACCATCATTTGTTACTTTAAAAACGGAAATTACCCATTACCCTCTTTGAATAGATAGTGATTGATGCTAATTACTAGACTTTAGGTAGATTTTTTTTTAAAAAAAAATTCCCTCAAAAAAACAAGAATGAAATTATTGGTCAAGTTATCGAACAATTCACAGTATTTTATGTAGTTTTTCATAGTTTGCTAAAAAAAATTATATTAATCTTTAAATTTATTTAAAAAAATTACGTAATACATTAGATGAGTAAGTAAAACTGTTTTTAGACATTTGTACTTAAAATATCTAATGTGTATGAGATTAATAAGGATTATCATAAATATTTTATTTTATATATTATAATATATTTTTACCATACAAATTTTGAATATAATAATTGAAATGAAATTTACCAAGATCGTTATAACGACCGTCGTTAAAAAATAAAATATAACATAAAAAATTAATTCCTAAAAAAATTAGTCTGTTGTAATAAAATATTTATTATAGCAAAAAACTATAAGTATAGTGTTTGACCGTAGTATAGGAGTCGAAGAAATGGATAAGGATGAAGACTAAACAAAAATATGTGGGACCAAGGAGGATGAGTAGGTCGTGGGTTGCTATCCAATGTCTAATTTTTATATATTTATTACTGGTCCTATTTTTTTTATTTTTCTTTGTTTAATATAAGGGAAGTGTAGAGAAATGGAAAATATTAGGTACGTAAAGGAATAAATAAAGAAGTGGGCCTTTGAGCCCAACAACTGCTGTCTCTTCGATCTGGACTAAATCTGAGCTACTTGGGCTTTAGGCCCATATTCTTTTCATTTCTGTTCGTCTGGAGTCCAGACTCTGGACAAAGAAAGCCGGACACCGAATATATGTTGGGCCAGAAGCCCAACAGGAAAGCATCAAGTCCATAAGGTCAATTCATGCACAAAAACCGTAGCAAGTATTACGTTAGGAAGCTTTAATAGTTCGGTTCCTACATTGTAATTCCCTCTTCATTTCCACTTCCTCTAACCTCAATTTTATTTATTTTTGGGTTAAAGTAAGTTAAAAGTTAACCATAATACTCCCTCCGTCCATTTTTATTTGTCATGTTGCACTTTTCGAAAGTCAATTTGACTAATTTTTAAAGTTAAATTAGATTACATTAATTTGATATTTTAAACAAAATTTAGATATTCAAAAACTATACGAAAAGTAATATAGACAGAGTTTTTTTGCATATCAATATGATGAAAAAATACATAGTAAAATATTAATCAAAGTTCATATAGTTTGACTCTAAAAAAGAAAATAATGAAAATTGAAAATGGACATAGGGAATAGTATATAACATACGTTTTTCTTTTGGATATAAATAAAACATAAAGGGCTCGTTTGGTGTGAGGGATTAGAAATAATAGTGATGGGATAAGGAAATAGTGATGGGATAAAAAAAATATTATGTTGTTTGGTTGGCAAGTCCGGGATAACTTATCCCGGGATTAATAATTAGTACCGGGATAAGTTATCCCTCCCCATGGGTGGTATAGTAATCCCGGGATAACTTATTCCGAGATAAAATAGGTAAATGACAAATATGTCCCTTTAAATCCTTTTTATACATCATTTTTTACATTTATGTATATTTACATTTTTTTTAATACCATGTATAATAATATTTACTACTCCTTATTTTTATGATAATTATAAATATTTTTCTATTAAAAAATTATACTATATAAATATAATTTTTATTTATGAATTTATTTGACTAATTCTTATGTTTATTTTATTTTGATTTCTCATAAATTTTCTTCTCTTTAATAAACTTAAGAGGGAAGTTCTATTTTTAAGCTAAATAAGAAAAAAGTTATATTTTTAAATACACATGGTACTTATCATGGGAATACATAAACAAAAATATTTAAGTTAAATAAAATAAAAGTTTTATTTTAAAAAATGAATAACTAAAGCTCACAAAGAAATATTTAAAAAGTTTAAATAAAGTGAAGGGTAATTTTGTAAACAAACAACTTGTTAAAATTTATCAATATATATTATTTTGAATATAACAAACCAAACACTCAATAAGAAATAATCCTAGGACAACTTATCCCATCATAAATAATCCCAACATAACTTATCCCATCATAACTCATATTCAAACCAAACGACCCCAAAGTCCTTTATTTCTTGAGTGTATCCTAAATTTTCACTGTTTTATCAGTATCTTTGTTCCTACAAGGACGGCCAAACAAATGACTCAAGTTATGACAAAATACAAAACCAAAGGCTACGCCAAGAATGTCCAATCATTCCTATTTGTTAGTTTTACTTTGTAATATCCAACACCACATTGGCATATCACAATGTTTCAACTGACAACCAAGAAACTTATATCTAAAAAAATTCCAAACTTTGAAGTCAGTTTCAATGATAGATTAATTTCAGTTTTTTTATTAAAATGAATACTAATACATCTATGACCATTTATAAAAACATTTAGGAAAGAACCAAAAATGAACAAACACAAGCATTGTACTCTATCCATAGCCAGAGGGCAATGTGTATATAAGACCAGAGTTTGGTAACATAGTTGTTCATTAATTGAAAATCCATATCAAGCAGCAAGCATGACGAAGAAAACGTCTCCGATTCATCGCAGAGATTCTGTATCTGGCGATTCACTCTCCTTTGCAGGCCTAGTGTGTATGCAGGACGTTTGTGTGGTTCAGTCACATAGCAATATCCCCTCATCCAAAAAAGAAACAGAGTTTGAATTTGATCATCATGTAACTCACAACATAACCACTGTTGATCAAAATAGTAACAATTGTCCTGCTGATATTTTGTTCTACAAGGGTCAGCTTTTACCACAAGCCATTCAATTACCACAGCAAAATCAAGCTCTCAAGCAATCCGATTCAGAAAAGGATTTTCCAACTGTCCGAAACAACAACAAGAAGGCAACAGCAGGGGAATCGTTTGGTCAGAAAATTTTACGGCTTGCGAGCCCTTGCAGAGACTGTCACGCAACTGCAACAATTCCATCAACAAAACCACAAGCATTTATAGGATGATCAACCACAATATAGTGTCCACATGCACTTAATTTATTTACGATTGATAATAATGTCAGATAGTGGTTTGATATTATCTTTTACTACTACTTATTAAAGATATCGTCGATAATAATGTCTACTTGTTGGTTGGAGTACTAATGATATGAAGTTAAAAGCTACCATAGTTGCGAAGGAAAACGATGTTCCTTCAAAAGTGAGACTCACATGGCCTTCACTATGTAACTTGCAAGTCTTCACATTGATTTTCTGTAGATCAAAGTTACCAATAATAATATTATACCTAGCTAGCTAGAAATATTTCAGTGTGTTTTCACTCAAAAATGTTTTTATCCTACATGTTAATCCAATCCATTTAACCAACGTTGTTTGGAACAAATTATAGTCTAGTTTACTTTTATAATAATGGTGTTCGAGCCAGCTAGTATGCTTTTATAACAGTGGTGTTTGAGCCAACTTGCTCATATCTCGACCAATTTCACAGTACTTGTTATCTTTTATTAGTATAAATATAAAAAAAGATTTGTTTAATTTCCTCTAGAAATATATATAAAGGTAAAGATGGGAACATAATGCGATTTAGAGCTATAATTAAGGAATTTAATATAATCAAATTGGAGTTATTCATGGCAACTTGGCGCTTTTGATTACAATTAAAGGGTCTAAACTGCAATAGTCGAGGCATTATATTTCAAATTCTCAAATGTCAAATTTGTATTCTTTATTGTGGTCAATGATGTATTTGTTTCAAAATAACGGAGCCAAACTCACTTGTTAAATTTATATTTTATTTTCACGTTTTGTAGCTTTTGTCTTCTAATAATTGACTAGAAGAATATGTATGAAAGCAGTAACTGAAGTGGGAAAAAAAAATCGTTATCCCTAGCCATGTTACGTTGTGGCGCAGGTTCATGGTCATCCCATGCACTTGCATCACCTGCCTTTGCCCAATTTATCCTTAATTTACCATAAATCCATAATTTGTCTTTCTAAAAGGTAAATATTAGAGATTTTTGTTCTCATGGTATATATTCTCCTTTGATAAACAAAATTGTTAGTAACCCAAAAAAATAATACTCCTATGTTCCAATTTATGTGATACTTTTCATTTTTCAAGATTCAAGTACTGTAAGTTTGACTAGAAATTTGCGCATGAAATCTTGAAATAAAATTTATATATTTGTAAACTACGTAAAAAGTATTATAAGTCACAATTGACAATTCAAAATATTTAAAAGATATATAAAAAATTTATGGTCAAAGATATACTTATTTGAATCTCGAAATACGAAAAATGTCACATAAATAGAGACGAAAGGAGTAATTAAAATCAATAGTCGATTCACACATGCTTATTATTATTAAAACAAACTACCAACAACGTGATCTTAGAAATAAAAAAATAATATTAATATTTGATTATACAATCTTCTAATAATTACTACTTCTTACATGCAAACACTTATTCATTACCTAGTAAGTAGTACTCCCTCCGTCCCTATTTAGTTGTCCATATTTCCTTTTTTAGTTGTCCCTATTTAGTTGTCCATTTTGACAAATCAAGAAAGGACAACAAATTTTTTCCTATTATACCCTTATTTACACTTCTTGAAAATTTCTAAAAGTGTATGTTGTTTCCCTCCAATTTATTTCACTTGAATTCAAATAAGTGGTTGT
>NW_006239015.1:133997-145548 GCF_000226075.1 Solanum tuberosum | reverse complement strand
TAAAAGTGTATGTTGTTTCCCTCCAATTTATTTCACTTGAATTCAAAGAAGTGGTTGTAATTTTGAAGTGAAAAATTGTCATAAGGGTAAAATTGTAACTTCACTGTGCTAATCATTGTTGTCTTAATCTGTGTGCCATTTCTAAAGTGGACAACTAAAAAGGGACGGAGGGAGTATATATTACTAGGTAATAATTATCAAATCATTTTAGAAACAAAGATTCATGTTAAAGTTCAAATTTTTTTTACATGATCTTGTGGTTACTATATACTTCTAAACGCTTCATCATTATGGACAATATTTCAAATATTTATCTAATAAAGAATTTAAATTATATATATTGATAGTTCAATATTGTTTTTACATTATCTGTGTAACTCTAACATATTACCATAGATAATTTATTATTTATTCTAAGCTATCAATCACTGTCAATCGATCATAATGTTATTAAGTTAGTTACCTATTATTAACTTTTAATCTAATTTGATTGTGTGGATATTAATGGAAGCAATCCTTTTATAGTGAGTAATAATTGAAGCTTCACTGTAAGCAGTGGACTTGTAAGCATAGTAACAATGCCCATTCACGGGTCAATGCCAAATAAGAAAATTAAATAAAAAGAATTAAATACTCAACTTTCCTTTACTATCTTTACCTGCACAGAACGTTTCCCATTATCACTCCACTGATTATTGTGTGATAATTAGTGCCCAGAAAACAACAAGGGAAGTACAAGATTTGAGTATGAAATCAATGAGTTTCTAGAAGAAAATAACAACAAATTGAAGCAAATCTAAGTAGCATTTGGAACCGAAATGCTGAGATTCCACTGTTTTTTCTTGTTTCTTTGCTTCTGCGTGGGTCTTCAGCTTGTCTGCTCTCGCCATGGTCAGCCCTTTTTTCCTTTTGTTTGTAATGTGAAATGGTTCAACTAATTTTACTGGGTTTCTTTAGTAGTGATAACTTAGTTTTTTGGGATCTACTTGTTTTATTTGCTAGTAGTGAACTTTTTTATTAGCTATACTTTGCTTATGTAGATTTGTTTTTAGATGTAGTAATGGAATGATGTTTCTCATTAATTGGGATTTTGCAATGGACTTGCTTGGATTTTGAATGATATTATGCTGATTTTAGCTAGTTCTGATGTTTTATTCCTGAGTTGAATACTGGGAAGTTCTTTTTATTATTTATTTGAGTAATGGATTTAGGGGCGAAGATTCGTACTACTAAAATTCGTACATATATGATAATCAATGTAGTTGGAATAATCGTATTGAATAGTTGCATTGATAGTTATCTTCACTCTCAAATTTGTTAACTGTTTTCTATTTTTGAAGCTCTAGTGATCCTTAAAAGAAGTTAAGGTAGTCTGTGGAGTGCTCGCAGAATGCAAGACAAGAAAATGAGTCTATAATTGCAGTTCAATCCCCCAAATCAGCTCGGATCAGTTGTGATTAGCTATATTGAATTGAATCTTCTATGTGCATTCCACTCTACTTGGACCTGTTCATTCCAATACTAGAACTTATGCCTTTTAAAGTCAACTTAAGGAGTCTTTGAATGTCGCGCTTATCCCTATGCGCATTACTATTTTCTAAACAAGTAAAACTTTTTGTAATGTTTTGTTGTTGCACACTTGCAGTTAGTTGTTTTAGGTCATGTTTTACTTTGGCTCTTTTTTGGTTAAGGGGTGGAACTTGGAAGTCGGGTTTGAGAGGGAGTGAGCATGCTTTTTCTGGTTGTGCTTTGATGAATCATAGGAGGAACAAATAAGAGTAGACTCAGAAATCTGCTGAGCCTCTTTAGGTCTACTTTTTGCCCGTTAACGATAAGTTTTAAAGCGCATCAAATTAATGTAACATTAGTGAAAAATAAACACTATTCCATCTCAAATATTCAAGTTGCTCCTGCTTCATGTCAAGTGTAGAGTTTGATAAACTTGTCAAGTACCTCTAGGACTACATTTTTTTCAATAAAAAAAGCTTTCAAGTGCATTCAAGCGGTGTAACACTAGTGAAGGTTAAAGTTAGTTTACTGCTGATAATCAAGGTAGAGTCTACTGCTGATATTCGAGGTGGACTTGCTTCCTCTTTTGTGTACCTGTTCTGCTTTTCTGGATATCTAGTGCTTTTATTCCATCATATTCGAAAATTTAATTCTTGGCTATTACTTATTAGTCTCCTAGTTGGCATTTTGTGTTCACTCTACTGTTTACTCACCGCAGATCCATATGTAATGCGAATAAGCTGTGGAGCTCGAGATGATGTTCATACTTCCCCTACAAAGACTCTCTGGTATAAGGATTTTGCATATACAGGAGGGATACCTTTCAATGGAACATCCCCAAGTTTCATTGCGCCTCAACTCACTACGCTGCGGTATTTCCCTTTATCGGAGGGACCTGAGAATTGTTACAATATCAAGAGAGTCCCCCATGGCCACTATTCAGTGAGGATATTCTTTGGAATGGTTGTAGAACCAAGCTTTGATAATGAACCACTATTTGATGTTTCTGTTGAAGGCACCTTGGTTTATACTTTGCCATCTGGTTGGAGCAATCATGACGATGAACAAGTATTTGTTGAAACACTTATTTTTCTTGATGATGGTACTGCCTCTCTTTGCTTCCACAGCACAGGTCATGGAGATCCAGCTATACTTGCAATTGAAATTCTCCAAGTAGATGACAGAGCATACCATTTTGGTCCTGACTTTGGTAAAGGGACAATTATCAGAACTGTCAAAAGACTCAGCTGTGGTGCTCAGGAATCATTGTTTGATGCTGACTACAGTGGTGATCATTGGGGTGGTGATCGGTTTTGGAGTTCAATCAAGACATTTGGCCAGAATTCTGATCGCCGCATTTCTACCAAAAACAGTACAAAGTCAACTTCCAAAGCACCAAACTTTTATCCAGGATCTATTTATCAAACTGCTCTTCTTAGCACTGACAATGAGCCAGAATTAACATACACAGTGGATGTCGATCCCAATAAAAAGTACTCTGTTTGGTTACACTTTGCGGAAATTGATCCTTCAGTTACATCTGCGGGACAGAGGGTCATGGACATTTCAATCAATGGTGACACTGTATTTCCAGATGTCGACATTGTGAAGATGGCTGGGGGTGTTAACAGTGCTCTTGTGCTGAACACAACAGTTCCAATCAGTGGCAGGACCTTGACAATCACACTGCAGCCAAAAAATGGAACTCATGCTATAATTAGTGCTATTGAAATTTTTGAGGTTATAATAGCTGAATCTAAAACGTTACTTGATGAAGGTACTTAAGTTTAAAAATTTACACCAACATTTCTTGGATGCTTGTTCAGAGTTTAAAGTGGGAAAGAAAGATAAAAGTCAAAAGTTTGTACAAGTTTTACGCATGGTATAGGCGATAGCTTACTCGCTTTGTTATGCTATAGAAAATGGCCATAAGTAGTATCGTGTTCTTTTTTTGACTAATGAGTCCAGCTTGTGCCATTATCATTCTACTGCTCTGATTATGGAAGATTGGAAGTTATCTGGACGATTATTGATACAATTTTATCCTTCTTTACTTCTGCAGTCAGGGGTTTGCAGTCGCTAAAGAATGCACTTGGACTTCCCCTTCGGCTTGGATGGAATGGTGATCCATGTGTGCCCCAACAACATCCCTGGAGTGGAGCAGATTGTCAGTTTGACAAAACTAGCAATAAATGGGTCATCGACGGGATGTACGTCAATGAGCTTACTCTTAGATATACAAGTTTCTATCTATATGTATGTTTGTGTGGTCGGACATATGGTATATCCATGGGCATATTCAAAAATCACTTGCATACACCATGTACTTGTAATCTTCAGTCAAGCTCCCCACCTCAATATAGGTTTTGGTTGATAAGTTTCTGGACAACTTGGCCTCCACTGTGTGTGAATTTTCTGATCAATCATGAATCAACCCAAGATAAATATCCTTTCCCCCCCTCTCAAAAGGAAAACGGAAAAAATGGGCATCTTTGCAATCACTTTTCTCAATTAGAGAACCTTGCAGCTGTAAAATTTTTCATCCTATAAATATATATGCTCACGCACACATACTCAAACACCCGTTTGCTTTGTATTCTTTCCCTAAGTTCCACACCTCAATCTAACAGGGCCCAGGTGGTAAGTTGTTCAACAACTTGGCTTTCTCTGCTTTGTGTATTTCACTAATTAACACAGTTCATTACACATAAGTAGGGAAAGCCAAGTTGAGTGTGAATGTGAAATGCGGAATGAGGTGGAATATTGGGACTTTGAAGAGCAAAGGCCAGGGACTAGGGGGAGGCTGTGAAAGGGGAAAGTGAGAAAGAATGGTGGCAGTGGTCAGAAAGGGAAGTTGCGGCAATGAGGGAAGGGTTGGGTTTATGAAAGAAGGGAATGAGGAAGAGGACTGGGCTGATTCGTTGTGGAGATCAAGGACACATTTCTCTAACTAGACCAGAAAGCCCAAGTGGAACTGGGGAACAGGCAGTTAATTAGTTAGGAACTTCTGGTTGCATAATATCGATTGCCAAAGTAACCAGCCCCATCTCTCGTCATGGTCAAAATTTGTTATTTGAGTATCAAATAGTTTATGTATTGGGTCTTAAAATTAAACTTTAGTTTGTGATATAATGATAGTTGAAAGCTCTTTAGTGTACATTTTTTAATTTCATAAAAAATGAGATAAATTGTTTGTTATTTACACCTTCAATGTTAAAATTCTCACAAATTCATATATTTTTTATCTCATTTCTTTGTCCCACTAGGACAGTATAATTATGTATTTTGTCAGCAAGATGCCTTTCCTGATTGGAATCCTCAATTTTCAAAATCTGCATGTTAGCATGCCTACACTTTCATATTGTGTGGTTTTTTACTTGCAAGCTTTGTGTAATGAATTCTTTAGAGGAACTACATATCTGTCGCAGTAAATCCTGTTATTAGAATAGCAAAACATGGTGTCTCCATTTCTTCTGTTCTATAATGCATAGCTTCTATAAGCTTGATTGGTTCATAGCAATTGTATTTTTTTCTGAAAATGTGAATTATTGTTGATGCTATTTGCTATATAACATGTTACCTCTTGTGATGTAACTGCTTCTGTCTGTTAATGTCCCCTTTTGTCTTTACATTCTTCAGTGCTGGTTTTTTGACCAAATTTTATCATTTTCCTAAGGTCTATATTGCTTTTCTTGACTGCGGTCTGCAGGAATGCTTTGAATTTCGTTTGCATAATCATCTTTAACTCTTTTTCCTTTTTCCAAATGGTTTACCTGTAAGGTCAGTGGCTTGGACAACCAAGGTTTAAGAGGCTTCTTACCAAATGAAATTTCTCGATTGCGTCATCTTCAGAGCATGTAAGTTAGCTTGCAAATGCTTTTTGTTTTGGGGAATACGTGTTGCCTAAGGCAAATACACCTTATGAAGAAATACATGACACTTCCCAGAACTGCAACCTTCTCAAATTTTCTAAGCATCCCTCTTTTCTTAATGCTCCATTCTTGCATGTAGTAATGGAAACTGGAAACAACCATTTCAAAATATGATATACTTTGACCATGCTTTCCTTGTGTGCGTTTTTTTTTTCTTTACAGAAATCTAAGTGGGAACAGCATTCATGGACCTATTCCCCCGGCATTGGGAACGGTAACTAGTCTGGAGACATTGTGAGTAAAGCTTTCAGGAACTTCATGTGCTTTTCAAAATTAATTTAGATTTTTTCTGCCGGACAATCAATTTTGAAATTAAGCGGTTTCTAAACTATACTTTTTTGAGGAGTGTTGAGTCATACAACTGTCCTATTTCATTAATATCATAGCCCACTCTTCTTAAAAATTAGGTAGGAATAAAGAATAAGTAATGGAAGACTCTTGATTATAATAGCTTTATGGATTGTGAAATACAAGTCATATTGCCCATATGGATATGATGGTAGTATATAAACTGTTCTTTGAAATTTGGATACATCTTTATGTTTTGGTTGAAATTCATAGACCTAAATAGAGTAGGACAATTTATAAAGGATAGAGGATAATGCTCATACTGAGAAACATAACAATTCCTTATGGGTACAACTCTTATTTTAGCGGGGTGAAAAGAATGTTATATATTTATTGTGTATTAGAACAAACACTATTACCTTAGTTCAATTAAAGTGCTTCTCCAATTTCTCTGGACATCTCTTTTTAGTTAGAAATGATACAAGATGATCTCATTCCCTATTTTAGCAAAATAGTGAAGGATATTCCACTAGTAAAAAAAAAGGTGGATCTCACCTGGTGAGTGTCTAACAAAGATTTGCATTACAGGGATCTCTCATACAATTTCTTCAATGGATCGATTCCTGAAAGCCTCGGGCAATTGACCTCATTACGGACGCTGTAAGATATTTTAACTTTTGATCAGTTGAAGACAAAAGAATGATAGAACTATTTTTATTATTGTTTTGAGGGTAAAGAGTCTAAAAAATACTCCAACTTTGACTGAAATTGTTGTTACGATACCAAACTTTATGGAGGACCTTTTTACCCCCTACACTATTTAATAGTGTATTTTAATGGTATATATGTGCCCACGTGGACACATTACTTTTTATAATGATGCAATATTTATGATTTCCACGTGAACACATATATACCTTTAAAATACACTATTAAATAGTGCAGGGGTAAAAGGTCCTTTCAAAAGTTCGGTATCGTTATAGCAATTTCGGTCAAAGTTCGGATGGATATATTTCAGACATTTTTCCCTTGTTTTGATAAAGAGAATTAAATTACTGTTTTGTTACAGGAATCTCAATGGCAACTCACTCTCTGGAAGGATTCCTGCTGCATTAGGTGGAAGGCTCTTGCACAGGGCTAAATTCAAGTATGTTTTCTATCATCATCATATTATTTGGCCTATGGCTTGTTCTTGGTGAAGCATCTTTTAATATTCTATCTTTTATAGTTGCTCTTGTTTTTCGATTTTGTGGTGCCAAATAATTATACTGCGTAGCATGATGATTCTTTATATGCCTTTAGAACATTGCTGTGCTTAGGAATTGTCTGACCATCTTCCGACTGCCGTTATCATGATTATGCTGTCTTGACAAATTCCTTGGCCTCGACTAATTTCCACTAGCATGTACCAATTTTATCCAAAATATGATGCCCTCAATCTGGAGTTGTATGTACGCTGAGAAATTTTAGAAGTTGCAAATTTCTGGCATGTTGTTTCTGTAGTTTATGACGATAAAATGCTTACAGTGGATGGTTCCAGTTTCACTGATAATGCAGGTCTTTGTGGTATTCCGGGATTACCAACTTGCGGAACACATCTCACAGTTGGAGCAAAAATTGGGATCGGATTAGGGGCGTGTGTATTTGTCCTGCTTATTGCTACCTGCATTACATGCTGGTGGAAGAGACGGCAGAATATCCTCCGTGTGCAAAGAATTGCTGGTAATATTCTCATTTCAAAACATTTTGTTGATGCTAGATTCCTGACTAATTCAACTGCTACCCTTGCTTATGGTTACTCTTCTTAAACCACTGTCTATTTTTTTGTCCAGCGAGAGATGCTCCATATGCAAAGTCGAGAACTCAATTCAATCGAGATGTACAAATGGCAAGAAGCTATAGTCACGAACATACGCGAACAGCTGCTGAGAATGGACCTCCCTTGCTTACCTGACTGATTACTAACAAAACTGGCAGATGCTTTGTGACTGAAAAAATGTGTATATTGGGTGGGCATAGAAGATTAGTTGAAATGGTGTTTTGCATAAAATGTAGTATCTTATATACACAGAGATCTTGGAGGGAATAGAAAGAATGTTGTATATTACTCGCACTCTTTTTGTTAGTTTTGATTAAACCGGCACCATGTACCATGTAACTGTTAAATTGATGAATGGAAAGCTGAACAAGTTTTTCTAGTCCCACATTTTGCTGTGCCTTTTTCATCTCAACGTATATTTTTAAGGGGCTGTTACAAATGAACTGTGCTTATTCATAGCATATTTACCAAGTTCCATATATCTAAATTCCCCAAACAGACCAAACATAATGTGAAAAAAAAATCATAATATCAAGTCACGCTTCTTGTCTTCGTGATCGTCAAGAATCCTGCACTAATATGAAAATCAGATTTTTAAAAATTACTAGTATTACTATTTGTTCCGTTTCAATTTGTTTTTCCTACCTTCTTTTTTAGTCTGATTAAAAATAAATATCCGTACTAATTTGTTTTTCTTACTTTTCTTTTTAATTCATTTCAAAAAAAAAATCTTTATTTTTTGTCAATTGTATAATTTTAATTTTTGAGACAAATTTAAAGCCATGAGATTAAAAATATTTTTATACCTAGTTTATTTTAAGATCATAAGATTCAATTATTTTATTAAACTTCACATAAAGTCATAATAGGATAACCAAATTAAAACAAAGAGAGTACAACTTTTTCCTTTTTGATAATTTTTTAACTTATGTTCTAGCCATAAATTAAAGATATTTTGTTACATCTTACCTGTTAGATGCTAAAATTCAAAAAAATAAAAATAATTAATATTATCATGTTAAATCAAAATGAAATAGAGAAAATAATATACAAAAATCCTTCGTAGTATTTAAAGGTCAAAAAGAGGCACCGTGTGTGTGTGTGTGAGTTGTTGTGGTTATAAATGGTAGTTGTAGTGAAGCAGGAAAACCAAAGCAACACTCAAAAACAGAGAAAAGGAAGAGATGTAGAGTACAGAGTGAGTGACCTCATGAAGAGCAGTAGCATTCAGAAAATCATAATCTCTGTGCGGTGTATTCTGAGTTGTTATGTCTGTCTGAGTTCTGAGTCCTGACCCACCGCCCCAAAAATCGAGTCAATATATTGACAAAGAGAAACCCACATTTGGCCCCTAAAACCCAACATCTACTCTTCTGTCTCCTCAATTCAGACACCACCTACTCCACCTCCTGCCATCACCCTTTTTTTCCCCACTCATTTAAACCAAACGCTTTATTTAGGACCTTATCGTGCTAATTAGATTTGGTGTAATTACATTGTCTGTATTGTTTGATTGATCAGGTAATTGAAATGGGTAATTAGATTCTTTAATTCTCAAGGAGGCAATGTGAGTTACTGGTAATTACACCATGTAAGTCCACATAATTTTTTGTATTATCTATTTTTTATGTTTTGCTTCTTTTTTTATATGACATAATTTGTTAGAATTCTAATTTTTAAATTAAAGTGGAATTCATTGTTGAGTAAGGTTATAGACTTACGTTTTTCTTTTATTTTAAATCATATTCATGTATGTTATATTGAAATTTGACATAAGACTAATTTGTTTTGAATTTAGAACTTATGTTATATTTTCAATTTCATTTATTTTAGTAAAACTGACTTGAGACTTCACATTGCAAGTCATTTATTTTAAAGTTAGACTTGATATATTATTTTTTTGTCAAATAATTTAATAATTTATGACATTTTATTTATAATATTGATTTTTTTTTGTCAAACATGCATTTCATGATGTTCTCATAGAAATCTTGTGCTTTTAGTTTTTTTTTGATAAATTCAATTGAAATATACTAATTTTAAAAATATAAATCAATTATTTTTTCATAATATTATTTAAGAACATATGTTTATTAATTAATATATTTTTTAAAAACAGTATATATCTTAAATATTTAATTTAATAACATTTATAAAATTATTATTTGTCTAATATAAATTTTAAAAAATTAATTTTAAAATTTAAAATTTGATATAATCTTTAGATTGTAATTGTGCATCCAAACAGTACAAGTGTAATTACACTGTAATTATATTATGGCAAACAAACAAGTCAGCGTAATTACTATGCTGTGTAATAACTAGGCTGATAATTATTATAGTAAATATACTAATTCTAATTACCTAGTAGCTTTTCAAACGGACCCTTATTGTTCTCTTTATATATATACTCCTTTCTTGACACCCATTCCTACCCAAATTAGTACAGCCATTATTTGCACAGTAATAGTACTACTAGTCTACTTCCTCAATTTTTATTTGGTTGTTAATGTTAATTTGATATGGAATTTAAGAAAATATATTTTAATATAAAATTTATAAAATATTTTATAATTTTAGATAGGGAATATGAAAAGGAAAAATTAAAAATTAAAAATTACCATAAGAAAGAGATATTTTAAAAAATAAATTAATAATAAAACAAATTAAATTGGCAAGAATATGTTGTTGTGACCGGAACAAAACATATTTTAGGAAATGGTGAAAAGACTACACTTTGAAATGTCGCCATCAATGAACCTTTTAGTACTCCCTCAGTTCATTTTTAAAAATAAGGGATCGTTTAGTTGAGAACAAGTTATTTCGAAATTAATTATTTTGATATAAATTGTTTTGTGATAAGTTATTTCACTATGTATATGTGAGAACATATTTCATCACTGAGGTATAAACTATGGGATAAATAATCTCACGATTACCTAATACCTCCAACCAAATGCAGGATAAAATAATCATGTATTTTGTCCCTGAGACTATTATACCTTATACTTCACATCAAACAACTTCTAAGTATTTAATGCTAAGGATAGAACATGAAAAAATATAATTATTATTTTTATATGTCAAAAGTGACAAATAAAAATAAAAATCAATTTTAAGAATAAGTGACAAATAAAAATGAACAAAGAAAATGTTTTTAACAAATATTAGAATGAATTCAATTTTATTAAGTACTCCTTTTTCCTCGGTCGATCATAAAAAATATTAAATAATACTTTAATTTTAAACTAGTCAATTTATTTTTAGTGAATATAATTTAAAGTCATACACATATATATGACATTTTTTTTTTCTTCTATTAACTCATATAATTGAGACGAAGAGAGCAGTATATTTGATTATTTGTGTTTTTAATGCCGTGTCATGGAACGGTGAGTCTGTGAACCATTAATTGCTTTTTCAGATAACAATACAATATGCAGTATAGTTTTTATAGTTTTTAAGAGAACGTATCAGTACCTTTATATCCACAGTATATTTTATATTATAATAATAATAATAATTGTGGAACTCTCGAAAAATCGCAATTGCAATCTTTTCGGCGTGCACCAAATAATCTGATTTCTATACCATAGCTAGCGAATCAATAAGCATCGTATTATATAAGTTCGATGTAATAAATTTATTTGATAGCTCGCTCACAAATTATAAAGAATCGTACTAGATAAATTTGATGCAATAAATTTATTTGAAAAAAATATTAATATGACTAATAAATTTGTTACCTCCATTATAAAACATCACAAGTAATCAATTTTTCACTTACTTTAGGAAACATTATCAGCTCAAACACCCTTACAAATATATAGTTCATTATTAATATTGCTAAATTTTATTTTATTTTAATTTTTCACTAGATGCTTGGTACATGAAAGAGTTCGACTATTTAGATTCGTAATGTGTAGGGCTTTATTGAAGAAAAATATCTCCTATCAAATTCGATACCTTTAATTAAAAAATAAAATAACTGCATCTACTCCAC
>NW_006239015.1:132908-133977 GCF_000226075.1 Solanum tuberosum | reverse complement strand
CCCCCCACCGTATTCGATTTGTACTAAATTGTTACTAGACGGGTGGGTAGCGTAGGGGCCCTTGATTATTATAGCGCGTTTTACACACATAACGACAAGGGATATTCCAGTGTATAGAAATATATATATATATACATTTTTTTGCTTATTTATTTTAAATGTGAGACTTTGTTCGTGCCTGAAAGCAATTACTGCGACATTCAAACTCTTAAAAAATACTGATATATATATATATGTGTGTGTGTGTGTGTGTGTCAGCCTATTGAAAATGATGCAATAAATAAACAATTGAAAATATAAAGAGAAAAAAAAAAGGATGGAGGCGCCGCTGAACAGGCGCCGTACAGGGAGGGGAATAGGGTGTAGGGACTCTAGGATTATAGGGCTGATGTAAGACTCCACCATAAAGAGACAGAGAATAGGACCCTAAATGGGAAAAGAATATCCATGTGATCATGGAAAAATAATCACATTGTTTTAATATAAATAATGATATTAATTTAGTTAATATATCAAATTAAACATATTGATGTTATCACGAATCTTACATGAAGTGTCTAAAATGAACAAAGTCTAGTTCGAGTGTCTAAGTGAAGGTTAGTGTCAACTTTCGGGGATCACCGATGAGTTAGGCCAATTTATTATTTCATCTATCAAATAAAATGTTTTACGATCGATGAAGCTGCTATTCACTTAATCGTGAATGTGAAAAAAAAATCAACACTTCAAGCACACAAGTAGAGAGATAGAATAACACGCCCTACTCATGTGTGTGACACGTCCTATCAGCCGGCGCCTCTCTTCCTGACACATCCCAAAACCAAATGTGATGGCACGTGCCTAAACCCCACCGGACACGTCAGCCTAACACCCAAAAATCCGACGATACAGAATTTATAAAACAAGAATAAGATAGAAAGATAAGCGGAAGTCTTTAAATAAACTCAACATAACCCCAGAATTGGTTGTCACATGTACAAACCTCTAATACAGAATCTGAATAAAATATACAAGTCTCATAGTAAAGTTCTAGAATAGAACAGAACAGTAAATATAGATAACTTGAGGG
>NW_006239015.1:126851-131457 GCF_000226075.1 Solanum tuberosum | reverse complement strand
ATTTTCGAGCTCTCAAAGTCTAAAGAATGGAGAAATGGGTATTTTCAAGTTGTGGGAAAATAACTACTGATTTTGACTTTTAAAAAGGAAAAAAAACTGCTGTTGCAGATGAAACACAGCAATAACACCAAAGTTTAAGTCCTCGTTGGACTCTCGGGATTCGTTCGGAATCTCGTGCACACAAACTAAATATGTACCCCCACTAAATTTGACGTTCTGGACTCAATGGAACCGTCGGAATTTGAATTCGAGGGCTCCTTGACCCGAAATTCAATAAGATGCCAAGAAACTAGTTTAACGCCTAAAAAAATAAAATTTGAAACTCAAACGGAGCGTCTAAAAATTCAACCAAGGCTCATTCTAGACTTTGAATTGCCTCTCGAAACCAACGGTACTCTCGGAATTTCAATCTGAGTCTCGGAACCTCATATGTTGACCAAAGTCAACTCTTTATCAAAATTTCACAACTTTAGCAACTTAGGACCTCAATTCTTCGTTTCAACTCCAAATTCAACTCCGTCACTTCACACAGACCCGTTTCGACATTCTAAAACTGCCGGGATCGACGGAAATCCGATCCGAGTCTCGAAACTCCAAATGACTCGAAAAAACACTTTTTAACCAACTTTAACTCATAAACACTCAACTTCTCAAAAACTCAACTTTTTACCAACTTTTCCTCAAACCAACTTTACAACCACAAAACATGGGACTCGGGGCAACTACCGAAAGGGCAAAATAGTCATTTTCATGAAAAATTACCAAAATGACCTTTCGGGTCATTACACTTCCTCTCTCTTTTTTAATCTTAATTTTATATATGCACTCTACTTACTTATACGACAAATCATATAAAACTCATGTATTCTGGGTTTATATATATATAATTATAATAAAATAATATATATTATTGTACTAGCTCAACTATGAGCTATATAGATATCAACATAATATAAAAAAAAAAAAAGGCCAAAGTCATCTGCGTCCCCTCAAAGTTGTTCTCATTATTCATTTTGACACCTCAACTACACCTAGTACCTATTGAACACCTCTACCACCCCAAATTTGAACCATCTAAGCATTTTTTTATCACTTTTCACAAACTGTGTGGCGCGTGTATTTAAGCTCCCCACGTGTATTCGACGTGTATAGAATGACCATTTAACAACTACCACGTGTATCCGACGTGTATTTGTAAATGTCTTAATTGGGGAAGATTCCTAAATCGTTAAAATTGACAAAACACTTCTCTCTCTCTCTTCGCGATTTTTTCCAAATTGAAGCTCTCCCTCTTCATGATTTCCTCCAGATTGAAGTTGGATTCGTCTTGTTCGTGTTACAATCTTGAAGATTTCCTTGTGTAAGTTAGGATTGTTAATGATTTTTACATGCTTTGTTAAATGAATTCCAAAAAGCTAGGATTTTGTAAAAATATAGGGTTTGTGACTTTTGCGAATATTCTGTCCCTTCTTTACTATTACCCAGAAAATATGCTTTAAAACTTTATTTTTTAGTTGTTGTATGGGTTATATGAGTATATTCCATTATCTTAAGCTAGGGTTTGTTTGATATTTTGTAGGGCTGACAATTGACCATGGAGGAGAGCCTTATATTTACAAAGATTTACCATGGTGGAATCTTATCTGATATATCTGTCCCTACTTATGTTGGAAATTATGTGTCTGCACTCAGGTATATTATTAAGGACCACTTTTCCATTTTGGAACTACTGTATTATACTAAAGAATTAGGGTATGAAACTGTTGGAGGCTTTTATGTGAAGGATTTATTGAATAAAAAATGGGTCCTAATTATAACTGACCAACATCTCCTACACCTAATTAAAGACTTAAAACATGAGGACACTTTTGAAGTATTTGTCTGTCATGTATTAGATGTTGATGTTATCTAACTAAGGGACCTAGAGGCTATCTAACTAATGTTGGTGGTGAAGGTGTTGATGTTGACCTTGGTGAAGAGGGTAAGGCTGTTAACTTAGGTGGAGAAGGTGAGGCTGTTGACCTAAGTGGAGAAGGTGAGGTTGTTAACCTTGGTGGTGAGGGTGTTGATGTTAACATTGGTGAAGAGGGTGTGGATGATAACCTAGGTAGAGAGGGTGTGGATGATAACCTAGGTAGAGAGGGTGTGGATGATAACCTAGGTAGAGAGGGTGTGGATGATAACCTAGGTAGAGAGGGTGTGGATGATAACCTAGGTAGAGAGGGTGTGGATGATAACCTAGGTAGAGAGGGTGTGGATGATAACCTAGGTAGAGAGGGTGTGGATGATAACCTAGGTAGAGAGGGTGTGGATGATAACCTAGGTAGAGAGGGTGTGGATGATAACCTAGGTAGAGAGGGTGTGGATGATAACCTAGGTAGAGAGGGTGTGGATGATAACCTAGGTAGAGAGGGTGTGGATGATAACCTAGGTAGAGAGGGTGTGGATGATAACCTAGGTAGAGAGGGTGTGGATGATAACCTAGGTGGAGAAGGTGAATCTGATTTCTTGAGTAGTGATTCAGATCTAGATATACCTTCAGAAGATGGTTCAGATATTGATGAGGAGTTGAGAGCTTTTAGACAAGAAAGAAGAAACAAAAAACAGAGAAAAAAGGCTACTGAATTTGAAGAAATACCAGTTGGAGAGGCTGGTGGTATAGATAGAGGCTTTGAGGATATTGGAAAAAATAAAACTGACAAATATGCAGGAAAATTAGGTGGAGATGAGGATTATATTGATAGCTCTGACTGTTGGAGTGATGATAGTGATGAACAACTAGATGTGGATGTTGTTAGGGGAGTAGATATACCTACTAGAAGGAGAAGCAAAAAAGTTAGGTATGATGAAGATTGTGAAGTTTCAATATTTGAGCTTGGAATGGTCTTTGAGGGTGCAAATCAGTTCAGGAAAGCAGTGGCAGATTATGTTGTAGAGTACAGGAGGCAGATAAAGTTAAGACCTAATGAAAAACATAGAGTGAGGGTGAAGTGCAAAAATGCTAACTGTAAGTGATTGTTATATGCTTCCATTGACAGGGATTCAGGTGATTTCATTGTGAAGAACTATCATCCTGTTCACAAGTGTATTCCATTAAACAGGAACAAGTTGTGTAATTCAAAGTTAATTGCTAGAAAGTTTAAGGACAAAATTGTATCTCAACTATACATAAGGATTTGGGAAATTCAAGATTTGGTTAGAAAGACATTGGGTCTTTATGTTGGTAAGACTCTTTGTTACAGGGATAAACAGAGGATTATGAAGGAAAACATGGGTGATTGGAAAGTGGAATTTGCCAGATTATGTGACTATGCAGATATGATACAAACAAACCAATCCTGGAAGCTCTTGTTGGGGTAAAAATTGATAAGGAAACTGAACCAGGAAAAAACCTTTTTATGTATTTTTATGTGTGCTTTCATGCATTTAAGCAAGGACGGTTAGAGGGGTGTAGGAATATAATTGGATTTGATGGTTGTTTTCTTAAGGGAGCTTGTAAATATGAGCTATTAGTTGCTGTTGGAAAGAATGAGAAAAATCAAATGTACCCATTGCCTGGGCAGTTGTGGATACAGAAACAAAACATAGTTGTAGCTGGTTCATAAGGTATTTAATTGTTGATCTAAACTTGGGAATTGGTGAAGGTTTGACTGTAATGTCAGATATGCAAAAGGTATTGATTATACAGTTTTTTATATTTTTGTTTTAATTTGATCTTTACTTCTTCAATTACTTATTTTGTACATATTTTTTGTTAAGGACTTATTCCTGTCTTGTCAGAGTTATTACCAAATGCTGAGAAAAGGATGTGTACTAGACATATATGGAGTAACTGACATGTGAACTGGAAAGGAGAAGAAAGAAGGAAACAGTTTTGGAGATGCTCAAAGGCCTCATTTGAAGTCAAGTTTGGAGAAGAAGTTCATGCAATGTCCAAGCTAGGTAAGAAGGAAATAACAGAGGACTTGCTACATTATGATCCCAGAAATTGGTCTAGGGCCTTTTTCCAAACTCACTCCAAGTGTGATGTTGTAGAAAATAACATGTGTGAGACTTTCAATTCCTGGATCTTAGCTGCTAGACATAAATCAATTATTACCATGTTAGAGGATATTAGGCATAAAATGATGAACATACATATAGACATGATAAAATTTGCTGAAACATAGATATCAGAAATTGCACCTATGGTAAGGGCAATACTAGAAAGAAACAAGGAGTATTCAAATAACTGTAATGTTCAATGGAATGGGTTGAATGGTTTTGAGATTAGTGAGGGGGAATGTTCATTTGTTGTTGACTTGGAGAAGAAACATTGTGACGGTAGGTTATGGATGTTGAGAGGTATTCCTTGCCCTCATGCTATTTGTGCTTATTATTACTTGAATCAAGATCCTGATCAACATATAGAGGACTGGTATAAGAAGGAAACATTTCTCAAGGCTTACATCCATTTTATCCAACCTATTCCCAATATGAGGATGTGGCCTGAAACTACAAATCCATCAATAGAGCCTCCAAAGCCAAGAAAAATGCCAGGCAGACCTGGCAAGAAGAGAAGAAAGAGTAAGGATGAGCCAAAAAAATGGGGGAAACTTTCAAGAAA
>NW_006239015.1:75001-126768 GCF_000226075.1 Solanum tuberosum | reverse complement strand
TATGCAAGAAAACTGGTCATAACAAAGCTGTGTGTGCAAGAGTAAGTAATACTTCATTTCACATTTGTAAATTGCTTAAAGTTTATATATATTATAATCATATATTTTATTTTGTGGTGACATAGTATACGAGGGGGAGCACTTCTCAACCTACAAGTCAAGGAAATTCAAGCCAACAAAGTTATTCTCAAACAGGAGTAAGATTTGATTTACATATTCATTTGCATTAATTTTCATTGTATAAGTTATTCATATCTCCTTATTTTTGTTCAATAGGTTAGAACACAATCAAGTCAACAAAGTTCTGTTTGTGCTGATACCACTGCTGTGCCAAGAACTACTCAAACAACAGTAAGATTAGATTTAATAATTCATTTACATTTTCTGATTGATCTACAAGTTATTCATATATCCTTATTTATGCTATATAGTCTACAATGGGAGGTCCATCGCATTGTACTTTCTAAACCACATATGCAACTACACAATCAAGTCAACCAAGTTCTATTTGTGCTGACACATAATCTGTGCCAAGACGTCCTCAAAATAGGGTTCAAGTTGGGACTGGAAGAGGATTGAGAATAAAAAAAGCTAATGCAAGAGGGACCCCATTTGTTACTGAAAGTGATAGTTCTTCTAGTCAACTGCCTCCTTTATCAGGTCACAAAAGATCGTACAATTCTGCCTCATTTGCTGCTGCTACTGGAGGTAACAGAAGGCCTGCAACTGGTTTTGGTGTTTACTCTAATCCTACAACTGGAGCCCAAGTATTTAATGTATGTTTACTCTGCTTTGGTGTATATTCTGATAGCTATATTATGATCTTACTTATCTTACACTTTCTTTCTTATATTACAGCCTGGTACATCAAGTGAGAAGATTCTACATGGGCCAACAAAATTGAAGAGTGCTTCACCAACCAATATAGACATTGGCTTTAAACCTCGTGGCCTAAAATGGAAGGGAAAAGATGCAGTCAGCACCTCACAGTTGCAACAAATGAAAGCAAACAGGAAAAACTAAAAGTAGTTCATTTGGAAAGTTGTTATGATTTTGGCCCATGTTAAAAGGGTCTTCAACAAGCTACTCTTTAGTTTATTTTGAACACTCGTGTAATGTATTTTTGAACCATGCCTTTGTGTTAGCAAGACTATGTATTTTTGAACCATGCAAGACAATGGTTTTTTATTACCTCTCAATGCATTTGTGTTATGTATTTTTCAACCATGACTTTGTGTTATGTATTTTCCAGCCATGCATTTGTGTTATTAGCTCAGTTTTTGAACAACAACTACACAGGGCAAGTCGATCCCAGAACTAATTTCAGAACACAGGGCAAGTTAGAACACAGGGCAAGTTATAAAAGAGAAACTGATCAATTCACACTAGAAGTTACAAAAGAGACACTGATCAATTCACATTCAAACTTCCAATTTGATATAAAATATGAACTTAACAGACCAATTAAGTACAACACTAATTACGTGAAATAGCCTCCTAACTACTGCAAAACTAAACAATTAAGTACTACAATTTTGAACTACACAATATTAAAGAACCATTTTATAGTTAGCAGACAAAGAAAAACAATCACAACTCGGTTAAATTTGACATTTTCCCAATCCCTTTGGAGTTTAACTTCCTTGAGCTTCTTGTTCAATACCATCATCTTCTCTTCATTTTCATTCAATTGAAATTTCAAAGAATCCCTTTCTTCTTCAAGCTCTTTCACTTTTCTCTTTAGTCGATCAATCGGATTATGACCATCTATGAATCTATTCATTAAGGATGATTCATCAACATTTTCAAGTGACGGATCAATCCATCTAAAATAGCCACATGCACCATTTTCCTACAAACCACATTACAGTAATAAATATACAAAAATGTTGATTTTTCAAATAATACAATAATAGTAGTTTTTGTTCAAATAATTACAAACCTTTGATGCTTTGCATCCAAAAAATCGACGACCTGGGTTCAATGGAGTCCTCGAAGTTTTCAGTCGACTATAATAACCACACTTACATACATCGACTTCCTCGATATTCACTGAACTTTGCGACATTTGATAAAATACAACTGATTTAGAAGAGAGAAACGTTGGATGTCTTAAATGCAGGGTAAAAAATGGGAGAAAAAACAATTCACGCGCCCGATTTGCGTGAATCACAAACGATTTGCCATGTAGGCAAAAAATGCTTAGATGGTTCAAATCTGGGGTGGTAGAGGTGTTCAATAGGTACTAGGTGTAGTTGAGGTGTCTAAATGAATAATGAGGACAACTTTGAGGGGCCGCAGATGACTTTGGCAAAAAAAAATGTATATCCACAGTTGACAAATTGGTAGTTTAATTCTCTCACTTTCAGCTTCACACACTTTCGATATATCCACTAACTATTTAGTGTGAATAAGTAAGTCTCTCTATATCTAAGTACAGATATACGATCTATGTGTACTTTATTTTCTAAAAGCTGTACTTTATTTTCTAAAAGCTTTATTTTATAGAAATTCATTGAATATATTATTTTTTAATTATTATTAAATAGTGGATTAACTGTTAATAATTATGATTTATTTTTAAATATTCAAAGACAAAGAGATTTAAAATGTATAATTTAATTAATTAAATATTTAATATACTTAGTCAAACACTATAGAGACTATCATCAAAATATTCAACTATTGAAAGATGAAAAGCGTTATTAATTCTAAAATAAACTAATAGCAATTAAAATGTTTTAGTTTTTCTAATAATGGCAATTGCTCCGCTAAAATAATTTCGTCTTTAAAATATCTGTTTCAATTGGAAAAAAAAGTAACGTCAATCGTAGACTTGAATTTTCTAGAATCAAATCAACCCACGTGATTTTGATGCAAGTAATTTATACATCAGTCAATTTATTATAAGTGGAATTCTACTATAGGCTAAAAATTGGATTTAAAAATAATATTATCCCATGTTGTATTTTGACTTTAGGCTATTTCTTAATCTTATCAATACTAAGAAAGAGCCTTTTAAGAAACGTGGGTGGAAATAAAAGATTAATTGAATCCACCATAATTAGAACAAAGTTGCAAAACTTAATAATTTTTTTCTTCAAATGACTTCACTTTTGACTTAAAACCCAAAAATAATATTAAAAAACGTGTATTAATTTAAATTATCATATTTGTAATTAAGGATATATTTTATATTATAAATTAAAGTCTGAAAAATTGTCGCAAGCTAATTCGGAAATGAAAGAAATCTACCGAAAGTCCTTGGTACTTGTCTGATCAATTACACTGATAGATTCAATAATTCACTGAAATTTATGTGAATGATCGTGACAGCTCTTCAAATCCTATTCAATCTGATTAGATATGTCACTGAAACAAAGTGATTCCGTTCTGTTTCTCTTTTCTTTTCGGATTCCGAGGATGGGCCGACCGATCCTAACATCGTGGAGCTAGAACAATTCCAAAGTAGCAAGACGAGTGAATGAAGGCGATGTAAGCAGTAGTGAATACTTTTTCCATGGCTCCGGCGGAAACGTTTCCTTTGTCACTATAGACTGAACTCGTTGTGAACTTTTTTGATTATTAGTAACGGCTCATGAAGTAGCCCTCTTTCTTTTTTTTAAAAAAAAGATACATGCCCTTTTCCTTACAGTCAAGTGGCTTTCCGCTCCTCTCTTTGTTTCGATGAAAGCCTCAATACTCGCGTTCTACGAGTAACTATTTTTTCCTAAAAACTTGTCACCAACCTTTGTGAAAAATTATGATTGTTTATTTTATCAAAATAATACTACTACTTAATTGAAGTTTGTAGCTTCTCATGGAAACATTTTAGAAACAATAGAGGAAGAAAAATTTCTCTTTTATAGGACCGACTTACCATACCAAAAGTCTATATTTATCATTCTATTCCTTCTTAATTTAACCCCATTATGTCTCATCATTAAATATATATAGCATGACATTAGAATTTTTAAAATATAAAATGTACAATTGTTTATTTGCAAAATAATTTATTCAAATAGCATTTGTTTAGCTATTACTTCACCTATTCTTAGTTTGATATTTCAAAACAATAGCGTATAACTTGGATTTTACCATGCTACCTAGTTTTTTTCCCTTTCGAAATACTACCTCTACTATATTTAATTTTTCTTATTTGTTTAAGTTTTGATAAATAAAGTTAATTTTTGTTCGCTCCTAAATTTATAATTAAAAATTAATGACGTATTTACAAAGACAAAGTATTAGTTTTTTCTTTATTGTGAAAGACTTGATAATAGAATAATCCAATTAAGACAATGAGTAAGAATAGACAATTGTAAAACATTAGTCTTTTGATTGACTGTATTGGTAAAAATAATGCATGCATTAGTGGTATATTATTTGATACATGGATTTCTGTTATTAGTAATGCAAAAGAATTTAATATATGCATTAGTATGGATAAAGACCCCACTACCCTTCAAAACTCCTTTTATATCTTTCCATCATAATTTTGAAAGATATTTTTATACAACGCATGTTATTTTTAGTAGATCAAACCAAATAATGCTTAAGAAACAATTTATATATAATTAATACAAATATAACTAATAAAAATATTATTAATACACCCTATTTAGCATTATTTTCATGCCGCTTACTAAATGACCCCTCAAAATAAGTAAGTACTAAATTCAATAACAAATAAATATTTATTCATCCTTAACTGGTCATTTATAATTTCTAAACATTTTCCTTCCAACCAAACATATGTTCACCTAAATATTTGCCTATTTTTTTAGGAGAGAGGTCGTGCCGTCCAGCCGACGATTACGGGTGTCTCCGTGGGTCCCTTTTTTTTTTTACGACTGCTTCCCAAATATACTCTTTTTAGCTCCCAAAACCCCCCGGGGACACACAACACAAAACAAAACAACACAACACAACACAACACTCATACACTTTCTCTCTCTAAATTTCCCCCATTTCCATGGCTTCAACTCGTGAGGGTCACTACAGAGGAGTGAGAAAGCGTCCCTGGGGCCGTTACGCCGCAGAGATTCGCGACCCATGGAAGAAAACACGTGTTTGGTTAGGCACTTTCGACACTCCCGAAGAAGCTGCACTCGCTTACGACGGCGCCGCCCGTTCACTCCGCGGTGCTAAAGCCAAAACCAACTTCCCTCCTCCTCCTCCTCCTCCGCCGCCTTCTTCCGTTCCTCTTCCAATCGACCTCAACCTTCCATCTGATCACCGGTGGACTTCGCCCTCCGGACGTAGACTCATGATTGGGGAGTTTCTACAAGTAGGTCCGCCGCCGGAACTGAACTTGCCGGTCACCGGCGCCGCGCCGGCGAAGGAAAATGACGGTGGAGCTGCGGCTATGTATTTTGGGATCGTGAGACGTGGGTTGCCTATTGACTTGAACGAACCGCCGCCGTTGTGGATGTGAGGCGGCAGCGGATAATTAATGACTTGGTAAAATTACTTTTTTCGTTTTTTACATTTTTGTCATTCTCTCTATTTTCAAGCTTGTGGGAGAAAGGTAATTCCTATGACTATGAAGAATCCTTGAGATATTATTGTTATCAGGAGGAAGCATCATTATGTAAATACCTTTTTTATTTTAATGTTAATCCTAATTCTCTATCTTTTTGCTTATCATAAAACTGAAGAGAGTTTGTGTACTTTATGGTATATAATAATATAGTGTAATATTTTGTGAAAAGAGTTATTGAACATCCACGATCCATTCTAGATCCGCACCTGAGATCATTCCACGTGTGAAAATATACGTACATGTTTGATATATTAAATTAAATTTGTGTTTAATTGAGATGTGGTAGATTTTTGAGACATGATCTTTAATTTCACCTTTTCAGGTGGCGCATGAAAGAGCATTACAATTAATTACTTAGGTCAGTATAGAAAAAGGGTAAACGCAGAAAGGTGACTAATACTAGATAATTATTATTATTATAACTAACTTAGGGTGAAAAATCTTACATAGTATCAAAAGATCTGCCTAGTTCATTCTCTAAATAGTAGTACAAATTTAAAATGAAAAGTAACCTTAAGACAATAATGTACTCGGCAAAAAGAATTCTTTTTCACCTAAATCTACTTTCAATATGAACTAGCAGGCTGATATGCATACAGTTTCAGTTTTTTTCTCTATTTTCCATTAATGTGTAAGTTATAATGTTATTGTACTATTTTATTCTTCTAATTACATTCACTTTCTAGTGGGGTCCATTTTGATTGTGATGAGTACGTGTTGGTAAGAGATTAACTTAATTAGTTTATTAATTATCCAAGACATGAAGTGCTAAATAGATTTTAATATGGTGGATGATTGACTAAAATTGGTTTTAATGGATAAAAAGTGGATGGGGTACGAAATCCAATCAAGAAAAGGCAAACTTTTAAGTATATTTTGGTGAAAATCAGTGTAACTTTCACTACTGTTAGAGCTCGAACTTTATTTTTGGCCCAAAAAAAAAAAAAAAACTTTCGGTGCTACTTTTGCATTTTAAAAAAAATATATTAAAGCTATGAATTAATTTGATAACAAGTTCAATTCAATGAATACCAGCACTAATTTTCCGGTACCACTTTTCATTTTTGAAAAATTTCAACGTTTTAGTCTTTAGAAGATGATGATTTCTTCTATCCGCAAAGCCAAATGAAAGTAAGGGGATTCATCCTAACTTTTTGAAAAATTATATTATATAATCAAGATTTAAAATTAAAATTTTAAATATATATATATATATAATAAATGTTAATTTTTTTTTAGCATTTTTAAGTGTTTATTTTTTATTGTTTTAAACCTCCTTAATGTAAATTTTGGCATCACTAGTTCTACCATATTAGAACTAATAAGTTGGAACTCAAAAACTTTGTTTTGTTTCCAACAGTTCATGTTGATTTTGTAATGGAAAAACTAAAACTTACAATTATTCTAATTGACTTCAATTAATAATAAATTTCAATGTACGCGAGAATGCAACTGTGGAAAAAGAATAGTAACTTTATAACTAAATAGTATGTACACCATTCAATATATATTTGTCTCGTATTTCTAGCTAAGGGGTCCATTTTATTGAGAGTACGTACCAGAAAAAACAGTAGTAACGTTATAAAATAAGTCATAAAATATACTGCTAAATAGGTTATAGTAGAGAGGAATCTGATTGATAGAATGTAACACATTGAAGGGGTCAGGGGACCAAGAACTTTTTTTTTATTTTTTTTGGGACCAACAAATTAATCCCCAGAAATTGGGGTTATTAATGGATAAGGTCTTCTTTTTTTGGCTTTATGAAATGGGGTATTCGTGGGGCTACATGTTTGTTATATAATATGAAAAGAAAGAAAAGCTTAAAGTGAGACATAAAAATAGTGTAGTGAATGCCTTATTAAAGCTTGATTTATTTTAACAATATTTTAATTATTTTTAAGTATCTGTTGGTATTGGTCGGTCCAGTCTTTTGAAGTTTACTTCAACAAATTATCCATGTAAAAAAAAAAATCATACCGTTTTACCTAAAAGGATGGAGAAGTTATTTAACCAAATGGAGTAATTAATAAGCACAAACATTATAACATAAAAATAATGTAATGTTTGTCAATAAAGTATATCCAAACAAAGAACAAAGCTTTTAATACCAAGAAAAGATTTGCCGGTAGCATGCATGCAGCTGATAAATGGTAATAATTAAATGATTATAATAACTGTTTTAGTGTGATATTAAAGTTAATGGCAACGACAGTTTAGGTGTAATATTACAAGTAATTAAGTATATTGTATAGTGATTAATGGGGCGGCTTGTCATCATAGGTTAAGTCAAACATTTTACTGTTCCAGATTTTAAATTATTTCAACTTTTCTAAATTAACTAGATATAGGACCCCGTGCCAGCACGGGGCCCAAATATATTAATTTTTTTAATTTTAATTTATGTTATATTATGGAATTTGAGAAGTTATTGAAATTTTTATATGATTTTAAAAATATTTTAAATTTTTAGCTATTGTGATTTGTAGTACCTTTTTTTATTGAAATTTAGAAAAAAATATTTGTTACTCTGTTTGTTCTAATTTATGTGGCACACGCAGAATTTTAAATATTAAGCATTTTTTATATGTCTCTTTAATATATTAAGTTGTTAATTATTGTATTTTATAGTACATTTTGAACCTAATTTTTTAATAATATATGTTATTTGCCATGTCCCAATTTATGTGGCATTAATTGATAGATTTGTTGGAGTCGAGAGATTTATTTTGTTAATTATTGTAATTTATAGTTTCTTTTTCGTCAATTTCAAACAATATATGTTTATCATATAATCCATTTTATGTGGTACCAATAGAATTTAGAGAGTCAATTAAATTTTTTATATAAGTTTTAAATAATTAAGCTGTTAATTACTGTAATGTATAGTATTACTTATATTATTTTTAAATATATTTAAATATTATATGTTAGGTTTTTTATCCTAATTTATATGGCATTGATAGAATTTAAAGTGTCAAATAATTGTTAATTATTGTAATAGATAATATGGAGTATTTAAGTCATTTATAGTATAGTATAATTAATATATAATATGTAGTATTTAAGTGTTATATTATGGAATTTGAGAAGTTATTGAAATTTTTATATGATTTTAAAAATATTTTAAATTGTTAGCTATTGTGATTTGTAGTACTTTTTTTTAACATAATTTTGAAAGTAATATTTATTACTCTATTTGTTCTAATTTATGTGGCACATGCAGAATTTCAAATATTAACCATTTTTTATATGTCTCTTTAATATATTAAGTTGTTAATTATTGTATTTTATAGTACATTTTGAACCTAATTTTTTAATAATATATGTTATTTGCCATGTCCCAATTTATGTGGCATTAATTGATAGATTTGTTGGAGTCGAGAGATTTATTTTGTTAATTATTGTAATTTATAGTTTCTTTTTCGTCAATTTCAAACAATATATGTTTATCATATAATCCATTTTATGTGGTACCAATAGAATTTAGAGAGTCAATTAAATTTTTTATATAAGTTTTAAATAATTAAGCTGTTAATTATTGTAATGTATAGTATTACTTATATTATTTTTAAATATATTTAAATATTATATGTTAGGTTTTTTATCCTAATTTATATGGCATTGATAGAATTTAAAGTGTCAAATAATTGTTAATTATTGTAATAGATAATATGGAGTATTTAAGTCATTTATAGTATAGTATAATTAATATATAATATGTAGTATTTAAGTGTTATATTATGGAATTTGAGAAGTTATTGAAATTTTTATATGATTTTAAAAATATTTTAAATTGTTAGCTATTGTGATTTGTAGTACTTTTTTTTAACATAATTTTGAAAGTAATATTTATTACTCTATTTGTTCTAATTTATGTGGCACATGCAGAATTTCAAATATTAACCATTTTTTATATGTCTCTTTAATATATTAAGTTGTTAATTATTGTATTTTATAGTACATTTTGAACCTAATTTTGTAATAATATCTATTATTTGCCATGTCCCAATTTATGTGGCATTAATTGATAGATTTGTTGGAGTCGAGAGATTTATTTTGTTAATTATTGTAATTTATAGTTTCTTTTTCGTCAATTTCAAACAATATATGTTTATCATATAATCCATTTTATGTGGTACCAATAGAATTTAGAGAGTCAATTAAATTTTTTATATAAGTTTTAAATAATTAAGCTGTTAATTATTGTAATGTATAGTATTACTTATATTATTTGTAAATATATTTAAATATTATATGTTAGGTTTTTTATCCTAATTTATATGGCATTGATAGAATTTAAAGTGTCAAATAATTGTTAATTATTGTAATAGATAATATGGAGTATTTAAGTCATTTATAGTATAGTAATTAATATATAATATGTAGTATTTAAGTGTTATGTGGTGGGGCCCACTTATATATTTTAGAAATATATTGGATATTAGTAGTGATTTTTAGTATAGTAATTAATATATAATATAAAAAAATTTTATGTCATATTATGGAATTTGAGAAGTTATTGAAATTTTTATATGATTTTAAAAATATTTTAAATTGTTAGCTATTGTGATTTGCAGTACTTTTTTTAACATAATTTTGAAAGTAATATTTATTACTCTATTTGTTCTAATTTATGTGGCATATGCAGAATTGAAAATATTAACCCTTTTTTATGTCTCTTTAATATATTAAGTTGTTAATTATTGTATTTTTTAGTACATTTTGAACCTTAATTTTTTAATACTATATGAATTTGCCATGTCCCAATTTATGTGGCATTAATTGATAGATTTGTTGGAGTCGAGAGATTTATTTTGTTAATTATTGTAATTTATAGTTTCTTTTTCGTCAATTTCAAACAATGTATGTTGTTAATTGATAGGTTTTTTGGAGTGGAATATTTTTTTATTAATTATTGTAATTTATTGTTTCTTTTTCGTCAATTTCAAACAATATATGTTTATCATATAATCCATTTTATGTGGTACCAATAGAATTTAGAGAGTCAATTAAATTTTTTATATAAGTTTTAAATAATTAAGCTGTTAATTATTGTAATGTATAGTATTACTTATATTATTTTTAAATATATTTAAATATTATATGTTAGGTTTTTTATCCTAATTTATATGGCATTGATAGAATTTAAAGTGTCAAATAATTGTTAATTATTGTAATAGATAATATGGAGTATTTAAGTCATTTATAGTATAGTATAATTAATATATAATATGTAGTATTTAAGTGTTATATTATGGAATTTGAGAAGTTATTGAAATTTTTATATGATTTTAAAAATATTTTAAATTGTTAGCTATTGTGATTTGTAGTACTTTTTTTTTACATAATTTTGAAAATAATATTTATTACTCTGTTTGTTCTAATTTATGTGGCAGATGCATAATTTCAAATATTAACCCTTTTTTATATGTCTCTTTAATATATTAAGTTGTTAATTATTGTATTTTATAGTACATTTTGAACCTAATTTTTTAATAATATATGTTATTTGCCATGTCCCAATTTATGTGGCATTAATTGATAGATTTGTTGGAGTCGAGAGATTTATTTTGTTAATTATTGTAATTTATAGTTTCTTTTTCGTCAATTTCAAACAATATATGTTTATCATATAATCCATTTTATGTGGTAATAATAGAATTTAGAGACTCAATTAAATATTTTATTTTTTATATAAGTTTTAAATAATTAAGCTGTTAATTATTGTAATGTATAGTATTACTTATATTATTTTTAAATATATTTAAATATTATATGTTAGGTTTTTTATCCTAATTTATATGGCATTGATAGAATTTAAAGTGTCAAATAATTGTTAATTATTGTAATAGATAATATGGAGTATTTAAGTCATTTATAGTATAGTATAATTAATATATAATATGTAGTATTTAAGTGTTATATTATGGAATTTGAGAAGTTATTGAAATTTTTATATGATTTTAAAAATATTTTAAATTGTTAGCTATTGTGATTTGTAGTACTTTTTTTTAACATAATTTTGAAAGTAATATTTATTACTCTATTTGTTCTAATTTATGTGGCACATGCAGAATTTCAAATATTAACCATTTTTTATATGTCTCTTTAATATATTAAGTTGTTAATTATTGTATTTTATAGTACATTTTGAACCTAATTTTTTAATAATATATGTTATTTGCCATGTCCCAATTTATGTGGCATTAATTGATAGATTTGTTGGAGTCGAGAGATTTATTTTGTTAATTATTGTAATTTATAGTTTCTTTTTCTCCTAGAGTCTTCTAATATATAGTAATGCCTATTTATAGTAATAGGATGAAAGAATTGGGATAAAGACAAACTTTTTGACTAATTATATTAAAATTGACATAACATGTCATTTGTACACGTGACACATTTTTATTGGTTCTCAATTTGACTAGACATAATGTTATTATTTTGATATGTGGCATATGATTTTATTAGTTTTTTTACTTTATTTGGTGTGTCACATTATTTGACACATGACATCAATTTGAAGTTTTAGGATAAAGAAGGCACTTCAACTTAACAAATGGATTCATCATAGGTAACTCTATTCAATGGATTAGCCCAACAAAATTGGACTATTTATTAAATTTATATTTATTAATTGGAAAATTTACATAAATACTAACAAATAAGTTGAAAAACTCAAGATCTACAACTATTTTTTAACTTAATCTAATATATATTTTTATAAATGAGTAAATGAGAAATACTTTAGATATAATATTTTTCCTATAAATGATTTAACTAGTTATATTTCTTCCTTATTTGAGTAGGCTAAATATGAACAATATTCAATTAAATCCTAAAAATTCTCCATTCTTACTTTCCATAAAAAAACATTAATATCAAGTCTTAGAGGTGTTTTATTATCAACACTATAAATACTAATACTATAACTTGCTCTTACACTCCATTACAACTCCTCCAAACATAAACATTACCCCCCAAATAACTTTATTTTTAACTCCCCCGCAAGAACGATAACAACACACGCACCACAAATAGTATCAAAGTAAGAAAAAAAAAATCAAAAAGTACAATCTGATAGTGATTACAATGATTTCTCCCAACCAAATACAAACTTTATAAGCCCTTGCATCCCTTCCTCATCAACTACCAACAACTTTCAATAGAAATTCAACAGTCATGTCGCAATTCAAACACCGTCAACACCTCCACTTCCACCAACGCCGAACCTCAAGACTACCAAATCAGAACAAATTTCACTCTTTTCACCACCATATGGCAGTGAACAATGCCAACAACCCCCAAAGCCCTCCCTTCCCCCCACCACAACCTCTTTACCAACCCAACTACCCTAACGACCCTCAACAACTAAATCTGATGACGAAGGTACCAAACTACACTCCACGTCACCTGGCTTTCCAGCACCTCACGAACCCACCGACCCCATTTGATACGAATTATGTGACCCAAAACACTCACCTGAGCCAAAATGATCTTACGCCAATACCAATTGTGATAGGAGAGAGACTAACGAACAGTCTAATAAGACTGGCTGCCACTCAATTGGAACTCATTCAAGAGCTAACAACGCTGGAGCGATACTATATACTACACCAACCGACACCACTTTCCAATCCAAACATGCAACACTTGTTGCTTATACACCAACTGAATAGCTCCGTAAATTACTCACTCCGACAAATTCTAAATATGGAAGGAGCTAATCTGCCCAACGAGGTAACCACAATCTACGAGGAAGATGACCAAATGAGGGATCAGGTGGTACCACAAATCCACATGAGAGAGCTATCACCCTCTACTCAGTACAATGATCCCAATCAAATGAGAGAAGAGGAACCAAACATTCTAAATCTCCCCCTGCAAACTCTATACCTGAGGAACTCTCTGACAATAGATATGCATCAAAACACAGAAAGGAATATTTTGATCAAAGTCCCAAAAGAAATCTTAAAAACCACAATGAACATTCGTTTCTACAACACCAGCACTCCTCCCAAATATGTGGTTCTAACTATACCAACATTGAAAGGCAAACAACCAATTGAGGGAATATTCTCAGAGAAAAACCAAACTAATGTGAACCTGGAGATGTCTCTAGCACCAGGAGGGAGCTCAACACCACTAGAAGAATTATCAATGAAGATACTTCTTTGGAACTGTGGAGGAGCACACAATGCAAACTTTATGCATAACTTGAGGGCTCTAATTGCATGGAATAATCCTACTGTACTAGCACTCACAGAAACAATAATGGAAGATCATAATAAGGTACTGCAAGCTTTGGATTTTTCTGATGTTATTCAAGTTTCAGCTACTGAATACTTCGGAGGTATTGCACTATTTTGGAGAAGCACTGATGTTACAATTGAACCATTCGTCCTAACTGATCAGGAAATCCACTCGACTATTAAGGTAAGCTCAAAAATGCCTAAATACTACTTCTCTATAATTTATGCTAAAAATTCTAATAGTTATAGAAATTTTCCGTGGAACAACCTAGGACATATAAATAATAATATTAAAGGCCCTTTGCTAGTATGTGGAGACTTCAACGAGGTTATAAATGCCTCTGCAAAATTAAGAGGAAGGCCTATAAATAACATCAAATGCGCTCCTCTTTCTAAATTGTCTAGACAATATGGGTGTGATTGATCTAGAATTCACTGGGCAAAAATTTACGTAAAAACTAAGCATAAGAACTGTAAAGCCCTTATCATGGAAAGATTAGATAGATTCCTTAGTAATCAAGATTTGCCAAGTCTTCATCCTGACTCCAATGTTCAACATCTACCTTCAATGCATTGAACTGTGCAAAAAACTACCCTAAGCTTAACAAAACTTTTAGATTTGAATCCATGTGGCTCCTTCATCCTGATTTTTCTAATGTTATTAAAAATTCTTGGGAAAAGGTTTGTGACTATAATACATCCCTAATAAAATTCACTAATGATGTAAAGATGTGGAATAAAGAAACCCTCGAAAAAAAATAGCATTCTAAATCCTAGAACTGGTCTCCAGCGTATGAATTTCAAGTATAAGAAGTCTTTTCACTTTGACTTGGAAAACTCTCTTGTCCAAGATTATAATGAACTCCTTAAAAGGTAAGAAGATTTCTGGAAATTAAAATCAAGAATCCAGTGAATTAATGAAGGAGATGCTAACACCAAATTCTTCCACATCTCTACCACCAATAGAAGATGTAGAAACAAGATCATATGGCTTAACGACTTGGTAGGAAATTGGACCTTTGATCCTTTAAAAATCAATCAAATTATTCTCCAGCTCTATCAAAACATTTATAAGACAAAGCTCAATCATAACTCTTACTACTCTCCTCCTCATTGTCAAAATGCTATTTTCACTTAAAATAATAATTATATAGGTCGTGATCTTTCGAGAAAAATAAAAAATGCCTTGTTCTATTTCCAACCCATTAAATCTCTACACCCAATATTTTTTTCAAAAGTTTTGGAAGGAAACAGAGGATTATGTAGTCACCACCTGTAATGTTAGCTTTTAAAAAATGCTCTATTCCTATGGAGCTAAACAAGACTTTCATATGCCTTAACCCTAAAATTAATAACCTTGAACAAATTACCCACTATAGACCTAATAGCTTATGTAACGCTATCTATAAAGCTATCACTAAGACTATAGTTGATAGAATTAGACCTTATCTCGATGACATCATTAATCCTCAACAATGCAGCTTTATTTCGAGACGAAGATCGGTGGAAAATGTCATAATTGTTTAAGAAGCTATACATTCATTTACGAAAGCGAAAGGGAAGTTTGGAAAAATGCTACTAAAAATTGACTTAGAAAAGACTTCCGATAGATTAAAGTGGTCTTTTACTAGACAATCCCTTATTATCCTTAATTTACCGATAATATCATCTTGCTAATCATGTCTAGTGTCTCAACCTTTTCCATATCTATCTTAGTAAATGGGATCCCTACTAGCTATTTTCTCCCAACAAGGGGAATTAGACAAGGAGACCCCTTATCCCCCTACATCTTCATAATTTGTATGGAATCTTTGTCTATGCTAATTAATTATGCCATAAAGGAGAGTCTCTGACAACCTATAAAATTGGTAAAATTGGTATTCTGATTTCACACCTCTTATTCGCGGATGACATTATCCTCCTCGCGAAAGTTGACTCCACTAATGCTTCCTCTATAATTCATATTTTTAATACTCTTTCTAACCAGTCCGGGAAAAAAAAAAATTAATTTTCACAAATCAATGGTTATATTCACGACAAATGTGAGCTCGGAGGATAGGAATAGTCTTTCGACCCTGATGAATATTTGTCAAACTATAAAGATGGGTAAATATCTAGGGCTTCCAATTACGAATCACCACCCTAAGAGCCAGGACTATCAATTCATAATATATTTACATGGACAAGAGGGTTAGCGGATGAAAAACTAGATATATTTTCTTAGCTGGGAGAACTACCTTAATTAATTTGTGTTATACTCAATTCCCAACTATGCAATACAATGTGATCTAATCCCTAAACCGACTATTAATCATATAGATCGGATCCAAAGAATTTTTCTTTGGGGTTTGACATCAAAAAAATGAGCCTCCACTTAGCTAATTGGGACATAGTTACTACTCCTATACATCTAGGAGGGTTGGAGCTCAGAAAAATAGGTGAAATTTTTTTTGCTCTCCTATCTAGCCTTCACTAGAGACTTCTAAAAAAACAAAGATTACATTTGGGCAAAACTCCTCACCGATAAATACACAAATAAAAGTGACGATACTAGATACTAGACAAGCTTTCCACCTCATCCTACCATGCGGAGCTGCTAGCTTTATTACATGGACTGGCCCTTGTGGAAGAAAGAAATATAAAGCACCTTATGATGGAAACTTGTTTGCAAGTATTCCTAAGTTCCCTAAATAATAATAACTCTGCATACTCACATATTCATACCAATTGCAGGTCATTGCTCCAACGGATGGAAGGAACAACTCTGAATTTTATCCCGAGGGAAGCTAATAAACTTGCTGATATCCTAGCAGAATATGGAAGAAAATATGAGGATCAAAATCTATTAAGTACTAATAAGCTTTATATTTTTGAAGCATCTATATCCTTTGTTACTAATGCTCTTGATAGAGATGTGAATGGAACTGTTTCACTTAGATCAGTTCCTTTTTGTATGAATGATCCTTAAATATAAATAAAATTCTTCCGTTATAAGCAAAAAAAATAAAATAATATATCGCTAAGAGATGGGAAAGATTTGCTTTAAAACCTTAATATAGTTATGTTATATAATTCTTTTAAATTATAACTGTGTATAGTAAATATATAGCACATATTGTCTTATTTATAAATATTTTTCCTATTTTTAATACCAAAATCCAACAAAAGATATATTTGCTTCATTTTTAATATATAGTTTAAGGGTATTTTTTTAATCCTCCCCTCCCCCTTCCCTTTTTCCCAACCTATAAAAAATTCTTTTTTGCTTGGGCATTGAGAGTGTCAAACCGCCCATCCACACATAAATGTGAAAAATGATGATAGAAATATGAAATGTTTTCGTCATTGATGTCATATTGTTTATTAATTAAAATAACAAGTTGGATGAGTGATAAGAAATAACTAATTTCGATAGAATAAGTTTATTTTATATTGAGTTAGGATAAAATTATGAAATAACTTGTTCCGAAATTTGTTATCCCAAAATGGTAATATTATTTTTATCTCACGGAAGTAAACTAACCGAGATAACTTGTTCCCTATTGGTTTATATGAAACTATGTAGAAATATAGGACAAGATGTATGGAAAATCTTCTGTATTTTCTTATGATCAATGTATAGATTTCTACCACTATTTATACATGTAATTGCAGAAAAGGAAATGTAAAATAGAATTAATGTATTTACTCTAATTCTGGATGATTTTATTCTTTACCATATATACAATTATTGTTTTACAACTGTGTATCTTGTGAGCTGTCAATTCCAATATTAGATCAATTCAAATCAAACGAGCCCAATAGATAGCTGGTCCAACTTGTCTGTAAGGAGTCCATTCTCCTCTTTCTTATCTTGGTTTACAATGTTAACAGGAATGGTTCCTTCTTTGTGTGAATGCAACCTCTTATCTCCAACATACCCCCTCAAGTTGGAGGGGAAAGAAGAGAGCCCCAACGTGCCAAGTATCGAATACAAAGATGGACCAGATAGAGGTTTGTTAAAGAGGTCGACAAGCTGAGATTTTGAAGGAACAAAAGACAAAGATATCAACCCTGAAAGAAATTATTGGTGGACGAAGTGACAGTCTAGCTCAACATGCTTTGTCCGTTTATGAAAGACCGGATTTCGGGCGATATCGACTTGGCTATCGGAATATATAGGGACCAGTAATGATGGTTCAAGGGATAAATCAGTGAGAAGACGAGTGAGCCAGGTTAATTATGCAACAAAACACCTCATTGAGCGATATTCGCTTCAATTGAAGAAAGGGATATGGAGGTTTGTTTTTTTGATTTCCAACTGATGGGAGAACCGCCAAGCTTATAAAGAAGCCACTCACTGATCTGCGAGAATCAAACATGCTGCCCAATATGCATCACAAAAGGATAAAAGAGAAAAAATGGGGTTTGAATTGAGAAAAAGGCCTTGAGTGGGGTTTGATTTAAGGTATTGAAGGACATGGAGAGCTGTTGTGAAATGGGAAATAGAGGGTTGTTGCATGTATTGGCTAAGGTGGTCAAAACAGTGAAAGAAAGGTCGGGTCTTGTATGGGTGAGACAGTTAAATTTTCCAATCAAACATCGATAGATGGTTGGATCAAGCAAAGGAGTTCCTGATGCATCAGTTAATTTGATGGAATGATCAAGTGGAGAAGATATTGTAGGGAGACTGGAGCAATCAAATTCACTGAGTAAGTCCCGAGTAAACTTGCTTTGTGTAATGATGAAACCTGTTGGTTCTCGTAAGATTTCCATTCCTAAGAAATAATGAATTTGCCCAAGATCCTTTATTTGAAAATCTGAATGTAGAAAAGACTTTAGATCTGAAAGTTCTTGAGCATCATCACCGGTGAGTAATAAATCATCAACATAAACTGCCACAATGGAGATAGAGCTTCCTGTCTTTTTAAAAAATAATGAATAATCATTGAGAGATAAGGAAAAACCTTTAAAATTGAGAGCCTCAGCAAGCCTTGCATACCATTGTATGGAGGCTTGTTTTAAACCATAAAGAGCTTTCTTGAGTTTACTGACATGGTGGGGACTAGGTGGACACATTCCAGAAGGAAATTTCATGTAAACCTCTTCTTGGAGGTCTCCATGGAGAAAAGCATTACTTACATCAAACTGGCCAATTCTTCTTGATTGCAATAGATAATAGGTCATCTTAACAACCGGAGAAAAAGTTTCATTGTAGTTTATGCCTTTCTTTTGTATATCACCTCTGATAACTGTCACACCCCTTTTTTACGCACGACATAACGGTTTTTCCAATTAAAGTGACGTTATTGATTAGGGATTATTTTTAATTTTTTCGGAGTCGCCACTTGGAATTGAGTTATGGTGTTCCAAGTCACCTTTTCTTTTTAATCCCTAACCAAAAGGAAATGACTCTTTATTTTGGTCTGCGATCCAGAAATTCAGGTAAGGAATTTTGTTGATCGAGGGGAAGGTATTAGGCATCCCTCGAGTCCCGTGGTTCTAGCACGGTCGCTTTTATTGACTTCTAAGTACTTTTAAATTATTTTGGATATATTTTATATGCTACCGTTTCACTCATATTTTTACTGTTGAACTTTTATTTGGTCTCAACCTAGATGCATAACCGCATTCTTGGTCTTGACATTTAGAGACATAACTGTCTTCTTCGCATCGCACCTAATAATTGCTTATAAGTCTTACTTTAAATTAATAAAAAATATTTATCTTTTTGAACAAGGTGCGTCACCGCATCCTTGAGTTTCTTTTACGTCTCAAAAAAGATGTGTAACCACATTCTTAATTGAAACAAATATTTATTAATATGCCTAAAACTCATCTAGTCATTAGAAAACAAATATTCTTCCTTTATACATAAAACTAAATAAAGTAAAATAAATCTAAATGTCGAGGATACAATATATAATTCTGGCTTCATTTCTATATCTTTTATTTTATATTTTAATAATTATATTTTTATTACTCTTATAGTTAGTATCAAAATTAAGTATACACTTTCTAATCAAATAAAACAATAAGGAATTGTTAAAAATAAATCTATTTTTTTGTTTGATAAAATTAAACAACAATAATTTATTTATTTGTTTTTTTATCATAACTATACCTGCTTTATCATTATTATCTAAATCAAGATAAGAACAATGTTATGACCCGTTCATTTTGAAGAGATCACAACTAACAAATAAAAATAAATAAATAAAAAATAATTATCGATTAAATCTACCTTCATTCATTAAATAGAGAGATATAACAACTAACAAATTAATCATTTCAATCAAATTAATGAATAAAACAACATATAAGAAAACTTTTCATAAAATTACATCAAATTCCATAAATAAATTAAAGAGATAGAGAAAAGTAGAATACCGCAAAATCTTGATCGAACCTCGATTAGAACACCCACCAATTTTTTGTAGATGGTTCGTGATGGTATATATGTTGTGTTTAAATAGAGTAGTAATGAAAAAGGAAGAAAATATATGAATGTATTGATGAATGTTTGAAAGAAAAATAAACTAAAAATAAAATGGATTTCCTCTTTTTTTTTATTGGCTGTTGTGCGTGTGTTGTGTTTTCTGATCTCTTTTCTTCTTTCTGGTAATGGGTAGTATATGTAGATAGGGGGTCGTGTGTTGTGGGAATGGGTGTGTTGATGTACGTGTGAGGGAGTGTGGTGTGTTGTGTGCAGATGGTGGGGTTGTGAGTGGAGTGGGGTAATAGTATAAGGGGTTAATGGGGTAGTGTAGGTTAGTTTTAGGTTTATTTTTTATTTTTATTTTTTATAATATAATATAATATAATAAGAATATTATTTAATTATTTTTTAAACTAACAAAAAATGAGTAGCTAATAAAAATTATAATTAAGAAATACTAGCTTATTTATTAAACTGAAATTAAACTAAAACATATTATTTTTGTTATTTTCAAATCTTTTAAAATGAACTTACTAAAATAAGACAAAATTAATATATCTAATTTATATATAAAAGCAATGTTTATGTACTAAAAAATGTGTAAGACCTTAAGTTCGGTCAAAAATTACGTGTCTACAATAACCAATCTTGCTTTAAGTCTTTTATACTTCCATTGGCCTTTTGTTTAACCTTGGAGATCCATTTACAAGGTAAAGCTTTCCTTCCAGAAGGGAGAGGCACCAAATCCCATGTTTGATTAATGATCAAAGCCTGCAATTCAGAATCCATGACAGCTTTCCATCCAGGATGCTGGGAAGCTTGAGAATAATGAGTGGGTTCTAAAATTTGTGAAATAGAATGCAGTAAAACCTGATTTTGATTGGAAAGAGAAGGAAATGGATATGTAGGTGGTGAGGAAGGTACTGCTAGACAAGTAGTAGTAAGATCAGTGGTAAAAAAATTATTTCAAACAAAGTCATGTAAATGACTAGGTAAAGTACCTTTGTTTGTCTATCAGATCTTCTAGGGGTTTGGATGGTAGGGGAAAGTAAAGAGTCTTGAATAGTGGAGGTAGGTGGAGTAGTAGTAGTTTGAGGATGAGAAGTGGAATTAGCATCCATAGCAGGAGATAAAACTGGTGAGGGTTGATATGAAATTGTAGGAGAAGGAAAGAGCATGGATTCATCTGTAATGTGATCGGAATAAATAGAAGAGATAAGTGAAAAAATGATAGATAAAATGGTATTAGGAAAAGAGGCAAATGAAAAAATGTGTTCATGAAAATGAACATCCATTGATATGCATACCTTCTTAGAATCTAGAATAAGGACTCTGTATCCCTTTTGTCCAGTAGGGTAGCATAAAAAGACGCAAGCAGTTGCTCTAGGCTGAAATTTACCTCTATCACGTGATAATGTAGAAGCATAACACAAACATCCAAAGCTTCTTAAATGATAATATGAAGGTTTCTGATTAAATAAGAGTGCATAAGGAGTGTTACCTTGCAGTACTCTAGATGGAAACCTATTAATCAAATATGTTGCAGTGAGTATGCACTCTCCCCAATAAGGAATTGTAATTTTGGAATGGAATATTAAGGCTCTAGAAATTTCCAGTAAGTGCCTATGTTTTCTTTTCACAATTCCATTCTGTTGGGGTGTGGCTGTGCAAGAAGTCTGATGTAGAATTCCTTGTGATTGTAAAAATGAAGAAGTTTCTGCACTCTTCCCTAGTTCCAAGGCATTGTCCAATCTTATTAGTTTCACTTTAGCATTGAACTGTCTTTCTATCATGCATAAGAATGGCTTGAGTACTGGAAAAAACATTTGATTTAGCAGTCAACAAATAAGTCCAAGTCCCTCTGTTGAAATCGTCCATAATTGTGAGAAAGTATTTATAACCATTATAAGTAGGAACCTTATAAGGACCCCAAATATCAATGTGAAGAAGATCAAAAATTCATTTACTCTTGATATGACTAATTAGAAATAGTAGTCTGGACTGTCTTGTTAAGGGGCACACAATGCAAGTGCATTCAAAATTTGAAGAGAATGAAATTGAACTGATATATTTCTTTGCATTGAAAGGCAAATACCCCAATCTTACATGCCATAACATTACATCAGATTGTGATTTAACTAAAATAGGGACAGAAACTGAAGCTAGAACAAAATGAGAATTAAATCTCTTAGGAAACGAAACTACTGAATCTGAAACAGAATGACAACTAGCTCTCATAGAAAATGAAACTATATAATTTGTAGCAAGAGGTCGAGTCCCAGTAGGCTCTAAAATGTATAGTTTATCTTTGACTTCACCAAAAACTTGAGGGCTCTTCAAGAAAGGACCCTGCAAAAGACAACCAGTAGATGTGAACATGATGACACACTTGAAAGATAGACATAGTTTATGAACTGAGAGTAAATTATATCTGAAACTTGGGATATGAAGGACATTTGTGAGTATAAAATCAGGCATAAGAGAAATAGATCCTGCATGAGTAACCTTTACGCTAGATGAATTAGGTAACCTGACCATTAATGGCTTAGGTAAGGGAATGAGAGATAAGAAAAAGTTATGATCAAAGCACATATGTTCAGAGGCCCCTGAATCAATAATCCAAGATTTAGAATTTGAATTATCTACTGAATAACAAGATGGCGAATGTTAAAAAAATATACCAGCAGCCGAGTTGACATTGACTTCTGATCCAACAGGTTTTCCTACTTGAATATGTTTTAAGAGATGAAAAAGCTGAGTGAATTGATTTGGGGAGAGTTGTTGAGCAACATTAGGATTCTCAGAAGAAGCAAGAACAGATTGATTCCCATCTGGTTCTTCCATTGAAGTTGCAGAGTTGCTTCTCACAGTTCCTTGAAATTTCTTGGATTTGGTAAACTTAAAATTTGCTGGGAAACCTATTAGCCTGTAACAATTATCGATAGTGTGATTAGTCATCTTACAATAATTGCATAATTGGTGACTTTTCTTTCCTTTGTACGATATGTTTCCTTTGAAATAAGTATTTTCAGGCTTCTGTTGATAGATGAATCCAGATCCAGATCCACTTTTCTGTTGAGTGTTGAGTTGATTTTCTGAGATAACTGATTTTCCTACCATGAAGGAAGAGCCATCTCCAGGAAACTGAGAAGATAGATGATTTTCTCTTTGATTTTCATCCTGTATCAAGAGAGAATATGCATGGTTAACAGTGGTTAATGGATTAACCATAAGAATATTGCTTATGGCGGGTGCATATGTATCATTCAGTCTCATGAGGAAATGAATAAGCCTCTCATCTCCTTTAAATTGAATTATCTTCTTTTTTCCTTCACGTGAACACTCACAACTGCAAAGCATATTAACGTTTAGAGTGTCTAACTCATCCCATAACCTTTTCATCTTGGTGAAGTATCCAACAATATCAGTAGATCCTTGGATTAAGTTTGCTAATTCTTTCTGCTGATGATATAATTTTGCCCTATTGGGCTGGCCAAATCTATGTTCAAGATCTTACCAAAGATCTTTGGCTGTTCTGGAATAAAGAACACTGGAAGCAATATTTTTAGAAAGTGAATTTAAAAGGCAAGATGTTAACATATCAATGCAGCGACTCCAGAGTTTAAAGGTCGGATCAGTCAAGGTTGGAGCAGGACAAGCTTCATCTATGAAACGCAACTTGTTTTTTGCTGAAAGAGAGATAAGAATAGACCTTCTCCATCCTGGATATCCTTTGCCATCAAAAAGAGTATTGACCAGGACCATTCCTGGTGCATCAGATGGATGAGAATTGTTAATGGTGATTCCATTGTCTTGTTGAACACTTGTATTAGGAGTGACTTCAGTTCTCTCAGAAGTGGAGTTTGGCATCTTTGAAAGGAATGAAGAACAAAATAATTGAAGAAATTAAAAAGATATGAGCTAGCAGATGTTACTGCTCTGATACCATGCAGAAATATAGGACAAGATGTATGGAAAATCTTTTGTATTTTCTTATGATCAATCAACAGATTTCTACCACTATTTATACATGTAATTGCTGAAAAGAAAATGTAAAACAAAATTAATGTATTTACTCTAATTCTGGATGATTTTATTCTTTACCATATATACAATTATTCTTTTTACAACTGTGTATCTTGTGAGCTGTGTATATCTTGTGAGTTGTCAATTCCAATATCAGATCAATTCAAATCAAACGAGTCCAATATATAGCTGGCCCAACTTGTCTGTAAGGAGTCCATTCTCCTCTTTCTTATCTTGGTTTACAATGCTAACATGAGTGGTTCCCTCTTTGTGTGAATGCAGCCTCTTATCTCCAACAAACTATGTGAATTAGAGTAAGAATTCCGTCTAAGTTCACTCTGTATATTGTTTCTTATTTGGTGACAAATTATGGCATGGACTTGATGGGTTGCTACTTAAAAAGATAAGATTCTATTTGCAAATGGATTTGGCTCGCCTCCATTACCCCTTCCCTCTATTTCGTCAAGTACATATCTAGATGAGAGACATGTATCTTATTTAAATTTAAAGGTCAAGATTATACCACATTAACAAATATTATAACCATAGTTAAGTCAACCAATTTTGGAAAACTACTCCCTAAATGTGGTAAGAACAATATATTTTCTATAAATTTTGATATTCATTAATTTCATTTTATATTTTTGTATTTAAATATTAAATTGTATGATGTTTAAGGTGAGAATCAACTAAACAATTTTCTGTGATAATAAACTTTGTTCTTGAAATATTTTATATGTTGAGAAACGGAAATAAAGGAGGTGAATAATTATCAATTTAGACAAAAACCTTAAAATAAAAGAATGGGAAATAAGAAATTAAAAAAACGAGAAATTATTAGAATTACAAATGTGAAATATCAAAATTACCACACTTTAGTAAGAGGAGAAAGTGTGGCTACGTACTGTGTTTGAAGGGGGGAAAATAAGTATGTTTTAAAATTTGTTTGTTGGAATAAAAGAAAATTTTAATATTTGAATATAAAAATATAAGATGAAATTAATGAATATCAAATTTATAGAAAATATTTTGTTCTTACCATAATTAGGGAGTAGTTTCCCAAAATTGGTTGACTTAACTATGGTTATAATATTTGTTAATGTAGTATAATCTCGACCTTTAAAATTTAAATAAGACACATGTCTCTCATCTATATTTTGTTAAAACACCCCACATTTATATCTACTAACCATTTATTTTATATGTAAATAAAATTTATAACAAGATCATTACTTTTTAAAATTTATTATTCTTACCGACATAAAATTTATTATTCTCACCAACATATAGTCACTTTAACTCACACCAACCGATTGTTGAGTAATATTAAAGACTAGTACACTACAATTTATGTTCAATTTTTTTATTGAATTAAAGTTTGATGAAACAATTACTTAAGTGGAGAACAAATAACAATGTAATAATTTATCATGCGATTTTATAATTTTTTGTTTATTTGGTAAGATTGAATAAACACTTGGGGCTATTTTAATAGTTTTACAACTTATGAGATTCTTATATTTATGAGAAAATATACAACACCAAAATATTATATCGCATGTCTAAACAAAACTTCAATTTCATCCCATAATTCCATATTATGATATCATGATACCATATCGCATGGAGTATACCGAATGAGACAAAATAAAACATATTTCACCAATTCGCTTTTTTCAAGCACAATCTTCAACCGAATAAATACAAGATTGATATTCTTCATATCCGAAATATAAAATGATGTTAGAGTAAAATACGCGTTAGACTTTTTTTTCTTAGCTAAATTTGTTCCACTAGATTTTCCTGACATAATTTTTAACTAGATAACAAATAATGCATACTAAAAATATGTATATTCTTTTTTGGGATAAGGGTCTGAAAAATATTCTAACTTTGGTCTGATTTGTTGTTGCGATACTAAACTTTCATAAGGACCTATTACCTCCCTAGACTATTTAATAGCGTATTTTTTACCCCCTGAACTATTTAATAGTATATTTTAAATGTATATATGTGCCCACGTGGACACATTACTATTTATAATTTTGCATTATTTTTTATGTCCACGTGGGCAAATATGTATGTTTAAAATACGGTATTAAATAGTCTAGAGAGGTAATAGGTCCTCATGAAAATTTAATATTGCAACAACAAATCCGACCAAAGTTGAGATATTTTTCAGACCCTTATCCCTTCTTTTTTCATCACTAGAGTTTTTTCCTACTTGATTTTTTCTAATAAATTTAACGAGACACATTATTTATCACCTTCCAAAAAATATATAAATTAATAAAATTACGTTATATTTTCTTAACTCCTAAGAAATTACTCCCACTACTCTATCCCACGCTACCCCTCACCATTATATATGGATGCTCAAACTTTTTTCTCTCTGTATCTTTCGCATACAATTCTTATTATATGTTGCTCCTATTTACAAACATTATCAACCCAATTCGTTGATTTATCTATTTTTTTACCCTCCCTAGGTGCTCCCACCCTTTTTGCTTCCTTGGCGACTCAAACTCGCAACCTTCGGGTTGAAAGTGAGGGGTGATTACCATCCGAGCAACTCCCTCTCGTCAATTCGTTGATTTATCACCATCACCATTTGTAGAATTAATTTAACTCATTGCGCTGTCCAAACACCAAAACTTTAGTAGCTGCTGCAAATTGGCATACCATTAACAATGTTGCATTGATGCAAATGTGGCATTTGAAGCTTAATGATCTGATATAAAATTCATTTTATAATTGTGTTATGAACAAATTAAATAATGAGGTATGTTGGAATTCTGACCCCATATTGCCTAAGGAACATGTATATTCTATCTGTTCCTTTACAGATTACAACTGTTACGTTATGTAAAACAAATAAAGTAATGACAAAATATTTTATCGCGGAAAACCCCAACTCATAAAGTGTAAAAACCATGACCTACACCTCTGTAGGATTTAAGTTCACTTCATTAAACTCTGAGCCTCAACAAAAGATTACAAACCTATGTAACCTAAGGAATTATAAACTCTAATTCCTAGACACCAACAACCAACTAGATTGTCGACCCCAATTCAAGTTATGAATTCGGATTACAACTCTTGCAATCCTAGGAACTAACTCTAATTCCTAAACTCCAACACAACCCCCCCAAGGTTTATGTTCCCAAGTCTTTAAGTCTCCCCAACTTGAAGACTCTATTCCTACTCCAGTTTGTAACTCACTGAATCTAGAAAGAATTAAAGATACAACTCGATAAAAACTTAATACAAACAAATTTGACTTAAGAACTATAAAACATAAGCCTATGAATCAGTTCTTCAATTCTTGTTTTCTTGCGTTGGCAACACTTCGCAATCAGAAATCACTCAAATATGAACTCTCTATATATTTGATTGTATTCTTCTTGTAACTCTCTGTTTAAGTGCACAATTTTCTTCAAAGAAAATACTGCCCTATTTATAGACTTTGAACTCTTCAAAACCTTTTTCAACTTGAACTATTGATTTACATATTTGATCATGCTTCCTACTTCGCTTAGGGTTTCTTTATGAAAGGAAACCTTTTTGCATTGGTTTCTTGTCAATAAAAGCAATCCTTCCACCGCTTTATAACTTCTAATTCGCGTGGTTGACGTTCTTCTTATCCCAGTTGGATTCGGTCTGAAAGGAACATGTTGGTGCAACCAGTTCCTTTCATTTGTTCCTCTATTTGTCAATTATCAAAATCTTTTTCGATCTAACAAATTCCCCCTTTTTGATGATGATAACCAGTTCCTTTCATCTGTTCCTCTATTTGTCAATTATCAAAATCTTTCTCGATCTAACAAATTCCCCTTTTTGATGATGACAAACCATTGCTTCTTGTGTGAATAGATCAATCTGTGTTATGTCAGTTTCTTAAAACTCAATACACAAAGCAAACACATTAGAGGATCAAGTTAGATCAATTGGGTTATAAATATTATACAAGTATGCACTTTCCCCTTTTGACATCATAAAACACTGTGAAGGCATACACCACACTAAGAGAAGCAAATTCGATATTCATGGCCACTGGGGCTATCACCTACACAAACACTTAAAAATCAAGAACTCAATTAGCTATAACAAAGCATTTGCACAAATATGGGAGATAAACATGAATCAGAAACTCAAACCCAACATTAGCATTAATCAGAAAACATATACACCACAAATGTAATCAAAATTAAAGATAAAATCAAGCACTTATGATGAAGGAAAAATTGGAAGGTCAAAGTCTAGAGTGGCTAGGCAATAGCAAAAGATTGGGCATGGGAGGGTAAATAAAAGTCCTTTTTCAGCAACATAAAAAACATCTTTTGGATTAACAAAATTAGTAGTCTTCTCAATTTTAAAGGTAGCCTTGGTTTATGCAAACCCAGCCTTGAGTTTTGTGTTTCATTTTTCTTTAGCATGCCTACATGTTCAAGATCATAGTTCACATGCAGTTGGTCCATGACATTCTGGTGAGTGACACATATGACTTCAATTTCAGCTTATTTTTTTTCGTTTTGTATCACCTTTAAGGAACTGGTTCAACCAATCATGTGCTCTCCGGAGAAACAATAGTTCACTCATCTCTAACCCCCAAAATCAGTAATCACCTTGCCTAAGAGCATTGTCCGCTTTCCAAAGTTCAAAACTCTAATTTCAATAGAGTCATCTTTAATTTCAAAAGTTTCAGTAAGAGGAACAACATCATTTGTAGAGGAACATGTTCTCCCAATTTGTTCCCTAGACGTGGTACTATCAGGTGTAGCACCAACTATAATAATTTTTTACGTCAACCCTAAATCTCAGTTTATATGGATTCCAATAGAAGAACTAGGTTCGACAGATCCTCCATTGATTCCCCCTCACTAGATGCACCTAAGTTGAGCCTAACAACTGAACTTCCCCCTCACAAGGTACATCCTCCAAAAGTTCCTCAGTAATTTTAGACACACCCAATACAGATTACCCCTAAGAACCAACACTATCTACTTTCTACACAACAACCTCTATTTTATAAGGAACCAAAGTAGAAGTGTAACCCACTGAAGTTATCTCAACCATAAACCATCACACTGGGATAAGGCTTTAAATCCGTGAAGGTAGTTTACTTGCTTACTTGTTAAAGTAAGGCAGAAAGAGTACCTGTTGTTAACATAACGGAGTCTCAAAAGCTCATTTATCGCAGTGGTCTCAAAAACCCAATTATCGTATTTAAGAAAAAGAGGTCTATAAAAGTCACTTAAGAAAGATGGTGCCTTTGTGAGGATGTCTTGAATCAGCCAATGCCAAGGCAACAAGGCTAGCATAGGCTTTTAATACGATATTTGATTAGTAGTATTGAGAGTCCTTTGAGATGAAGAGTTTTATCTTGGGTAGAGATCTGGTTATATTTTATCACAAGAAAGTGTGATTAGATTCCTTTTAGAGAACCCCAAATTTGAGCATAGGACATGGATATATCTTTTAGGACAAGTGGAAGGAACAGGTATATACACATTGATTTTATATTTAATTATGAATAATTGTTGTGCACATACCTTAGATCTATGGATAACGCTGAATTTTGCTCCAAATTTACTAAGTCTCTCTCTTGTGACAGATGCAAATACAATGTTATAGTGCATGAGTAGCTTGACTTTAAAAGTGGTATAGAGACGTACAACTAAATGTACAAGACTGAGCATAAAACTCAAGATTAGAAGGCAGTATGCGCAATGTTCATTAGCCACTGAGGGACACTCATGTGATTTTAATCATCCCCAAGTTCCAACTTGTTCCTTTAAAAGTGTTTCTTTAGTCTTGCCTACTTTTCCAACTTCAATGATTTGACCAAAAAGAATTTTCACCACAAAACTACTATTCCATCCTTTTCTTTTGCATGTGAGAGAAATTTCTTCTAGTTTCAATCATTTGTCTCAAGCAACATGTGCTCATATATGTATGTTGCTTGCTTCCTCTCACTTTTCCTGCAAATTCAAAGGTTTAGATTTTAGGAACCCAGACTAGCTTGGGTCATTTGTATTGATAGAAAGGATAAGTGAGATCTCTATTGATCCATATTGGTAAAACATTTTTAGATTTTTTCTTTTGTCCCAACCTGTTCCTTTGACATGATTCCTCTCTTTTAACAGGGTTGATTTTTCTATTGGAGGCAACTTTGAGGTTTTTATTCATGTGAGTTATAACTATTGGGCAAGTACCCCTTGGGGGATCAATACTACCACAATGTCTGCACAAATAAGAGGTTTTCTTAGGGACTTCTTTAACAAAACTTATTCCAGCTTTAGTGTTATGTGTTCTATTACTGAGCTAAGTCATAATCATTGAGGACTGAGTCCATTTGTTTGCCCTCTTAAGCTCATACTTAGTTTTAGCCAGGTCAAAATTTATTCTTCTAGATTTTTCCCTTTTAGAAAATAGTTCATCTTTTAACCTCTTTAGATCTTGATCACATTTGATTTGGTCACCACTAATTTTTTCTTTCCCATTCCCAGTAACACTTTGTTTCAAAATTTCAGATTTGAGAGCCAAAGTGTAGGAATCAAGTTGTTGTACCTGTTCCTTTAGGAATTGATTTTCTTTCTTGAGATCAGAATTAATTCTTTCAAGATCAATATATTCAAATTTTAAACTGGCCAAGGAAGTCAATAAGTGATCTTTATCTTCATTTAACTCTTGAAAATTATCTATGAGAGTTAGAATAAGGGAAGATAATTTTTTCTTTGAAAAACATTTCAGTTTATTTTAAGGTCAAGAAGATTTACCTCCCTTTTCTCAATGTCTGATTCAGAGTCTGGTTCAGAGTCCTTCATGGCCATCAAAGCAACATCTTCTGTATCATCTTCAATTGAGTTGTCTGAACCTGTTTCCCAAGCAACATACATAGCAATGTCATATTTTCTTACTTGGGGAGTTCCTTCATGTGCATTGATCAGTGTGTCCCAAATTTGTTTCGTTGTAGTACAATCAGAGATACGATTAAACTCGTCTGGTCCAAGTCCACATACAATGATGTACTTAGCTATATCATTCTTTGTGAGCATTCTATAATCAGTTTCTGCATATTGTGCCTTGGGCTTTGGAGTGACTTTCCCTTCATCATCATTCATCATAGGAATAAGAGGACCGTAAGTAACTCTCATCCATAATTCATAGTCCTGGGATTGTAGAAAATCCTCCATTCTCGCCTTCCACTATGCGTAGTAATGTCCATTGAATAGTGGTGGTATGTTGATGTGTTGACCTTCACTATGTCCAAGAGGAGGTGCAGAATTCATAGTGATCTTATCATGAGTTATTAGACTCTAAAAAGATAACCTGCTCTGATACCAATTGTTGGAATACTGACCCCTAGATTTGCCTAAGGAACATGTATATTCTATTTGTTACTTTACATATTACAGAAGTTACGTTATGTAAAGAAAATAAAGTAATGACACAATATTTTACCACAGAAAACCCCAACTCATAAAGGGTAAAAACCACGACCTACACCTCTGTAGGATTTAACTTCACTTCATTAAACTCTGAGCCTCAACAAAAGATTACAAACCCATGTAACCTAAGGAATTATAAACTCTAATTCCTGGACGCCAACAATCAACTAGAATGTCGACCCCACTTCAAGTTATGAATTCGGATTACAACTCTTGCAATCCTAGGAACTAACTCTAATTCCTAAACTCCAACACAAACCCCCCAAGGTTTATGTTCCCAAGTCTTTAAGTCTCCCCAACTTGAAGACTCTATTCCTAGTCTAATTTATACCTCATTGGATCTAGAAAGAATTAAAGATACAATTCGATAAAAACTCAATACAAGCAAATTTGACTTAAGAACTATAAAACATAAGTCTATGAATCAGTTCTTCAATTCTTGTTTTCTTGCATTGGCTACACTTCGTAATCAGAAATCACTCAAATATGAACTCACTCTATTTGATTGTATTATGCTTGTAACTCTCTGTTAAAGTGCACAATTTTCTTCAAAGAAAATACTGCCCTATTTATAGACTTTGAACTCTTCAAAACCTTTTCCAACTTGAACTCGATTTACATGTCTTGAACTCTTCAAAACCTTTTTCAACTTGAACTTGATTTACATATCTGATCATATTTCCTACTTCGCTTATGATTTCTTTATGAAAGGAAACATTTTTGCATTGGTTTCTTGTCGAAAAAAGCAACCCTTCCACCGCTTTATAACTTCTAATTCGCATGATTGACGTTCTCCTTATCCAAAGTCGAATTCGGTCTTAAAGGAACATGTTGGTGCAACCGGTTCCTTTCATCTGTTCCTCTATTTGTCAATTATCAAAATCTTTCTCGATCTAACAAGGTATGATCTCATTTTATTTTACTTTGACTTTGGCACTTTCCATTCTATATATCAATTTAATTTTAATCGTACTTTGAATTCTATAAAACATGAACACTTGAACATAAAATAGTATTAATCAAAATGGGGTAGAATTTCCTTATTTGTTCTGTTTGAAAATTCAAGTTGTTCCATTGATTAGGCTGTTATATATATATAAAAGTTCTTACCGTAGAAAAAATAGTCTGTAATTATATGCTTATGCCATTGTATTAGACAAATCTTTAATATCATCTATATATATAAAAAAAATAAAGGAGAGTAGTTTGCAATGTGGTTAAGCCAAGAGTCAAGCTAATGAAAAGTCACTTGACAATTTAAAAATAATTTTTTTATTAGATTAAAAATAGAAATCCATAGGTAGAAGAGCTCTAAATGAACTCTTATTGTTTCATAAACTTATCATTTCCAGATATAGTACAATAAATCTATATAATAAACGAGATAGTTTGCAAAATTGTTAAACCAAGTGGCAAGCTAATGAAAAGTCACTTGACATTTTTAAATTAAATTCTTTAAACAATGAACAATATAAAAAATAAAAAATATGAAACATAAAATTATTTGATAATTACATGATTTGTTGTATGTATTCAAATAGGTTTGGACGTTAGGTTATGTGTTATGGGATTAAATAGGGTTGGGTTGGGCCGGGGAGAGTACATTTCATTGAGACATAATATAATAGTTGGAGTTTTGTGATATAATATAGGGAAAATTGTGTATAATAGCAAACTATTAATTTAAATTAAATGCTATAACCATAGTTTGATTTAATTGTACCCCATAGCAAATTGTTGCTATTTCGCCTCTCTCCTGGTGAATCTCGCTCGCCACTCTCGTTCTCTCCATCGCTTTTATACAAACGCAAATGTATAAAATGTGTTTCTATTTGTATAAAGCGAGAGAAAATTGTATAAATACATATATTTTCGTCTCCTCTCTCCCCTCTCTCAGATCTCGCTCGCCACTCTTCCAGATCTCGCTCGCTCACTCGCCTCTCTCACTTTATACAAATTTGTGTATAAAATGCGTTTATGTATGTATAAAGCGAGAGAAAATTGTATATATACATTTATTTTCGTTCCCCTCTCTCCCCTCTCCCAGATCTCGCTCGCCACTCTCCCAGATCTCGCTCGCTCACTCGCTTCTCTCACTTTATACAAACACAAATGTATCCATTGCGTTTGTGTTTGTATAAAGCGAGAGAAAATTGTATATACAAATATAAATGCATATATTTTCATCCTATACACTTATGATTATACAAATACGATCTTCACCTGCCCATTTTTCTTTTGTCTTTCTCTCTTTCTCGCTTTATACAAACACAAATTATACAATTGATCTTTTGTATATGTATACCAAAGCAGATTATACAACTGCTTTCTTGTTATAGTATACAAATATGATTTTTATATTTGCTATATGTGAAAGTTACTCAACATGCTTGAACAAGTCATCACAATCTAAAGTAATTAAAAATAATATTTTAATATTATCCGCGCATCGCGCCGATACGCATACTAATTTTGTTAATATAATACTTAAAAACAACATCATTAACACTTCCAAATCTTTAAGTTTTTTTTTCTTAAATCTCTAACTTAATTATTTGAATAAGAGCATTTTGCGAACATGATTAAGAAGATTGCTGCATGCCTACTTTGATTGATCATGAGTCATTTATATATTACAAGAGTTGCCCTCATTTTTCAGTCATTAAAGTAATACTTTTTTTTGGCCGTAAAAGATATCTTTAAATTATTAAAAATGGAGCAAATTAACAAGTATATCTTTTGTGAAATTTTGGTATAAAAAATATCCTCAGCATTAATTAAACACACCAAATATAGATATTATCGTCACCTTTAATTAACAGACTTCCACCGAAAAAAAAAATTCTAGAAAATTATCTTCTTGCTGACATGGCAAAAAAAAGTCTAACAAATCTCAAAATAGGTTAAAAATAATGGAAAAAAAATAGATTATATGATAAAGAAGAAGGTATTCTCCATTTTAAATTATTTGAAGTGAAACTATGTTAAAGTAAGGGGTATATGTGGTCTATTTACTTAACGAAGGTATTCTCCATTTTAAATAATTTAGATGTATCCCACACCTGCCCCCCTACTAGGCCACCACAATAAAGAATTCTTTTAGCTTTGGCATTGAGAGTGTGAAACCGCCCATTCACAAATTAGATAAAAATTGATTCAAATAAAAAAATTAAATTAAATTGATTTTAATTTGGATTTGATTTGATTTTACATTTTTAAAAATTGATAATATTTAGTTTTGGTTATGATTTTATTTAAAAAATTGAAGAAATAATCAAATCGAACCGATAAATTATATATATAAGATTTTTCCATTCAATTCCATTAAAAATTCTTCCTTTTATTGTAGTAACATCTAACGTTTCTAGAATTTTTGTAGGATATCTGTTAGATATACTTTTTCTATCATATAATGAGTATATATTACCAAGCCTTGTATACAGTTACAAATTCAAATTATGGAAAAGTTTATAAAAACAAAGAAATGATTGAAATAGATCAAGAATGTGCAGGAATAGCACGAATTGTTGAAGCAGAGATTCAGCAAGCTCAAATTCCAGACGAATATGAAATTCAGTTTGGGAAAACACAAGAAATAGGAAGCTCTAGTAACCCTAGACTCTCCATAGAATATGGAAGAAATTCTATTAGAAAAAGTATATCTAACAGATATCCTACAAAAATTCTAGAAACGTTAGATGTTACTAGAATAAAAGGAAGAATTTTTAATGGGATTGAATGGAAAAATCAAGGGATCTTGATACAAACAGGAGCAACAACTAATCATGTAAAAGGTATAATCCTTGATGGATTATCAATATACGAAGGAAAACAATACAATTATAAAACCTTCGAAGGAAACAACTTTAGTTGTAAAAATATGGTAGATTTACCAATCCAACTAGATACAATAAGAATAACAGTTCCCTGTTATATTACTAATCATGAAAGTGATCAAGATCTAATTTTAGGAAATATTTTCCTAAATAGTATAGAAGATTACAGTATAGGGAGAAACGGCATAGAGATATCCTACAAAGGTGAAACATGTTTTTTTACCAAAAATGTAAATGCCAAAAGAAACTAGTTTCAAAGTATCTGTTTTCATAGAAATAACTTTCTATGATACTAAAATTACAACCTGTTGTCAAATAGACAATGGATTTGAAGCAAGTCTAGCAAAATCTTTTTTAATAAAAGATTGGGACATAAATAAAAATAATATCTCAATGATTGGAATCACAGGAGATAAAGAAAGTCTTGATAAGTCAAAAGAAAATGTAGAAATAATTTTAGGATCAAAAATTGTTTCTATAAACAAATTATTTGCTTATGATAAACTGGAAACATATTTATTATTAGGAAATGATTTTCTACAACAGTTTCAGGATTATCATCAAACATTATACATGATAAGCCTCAAAACCCCTTGCGGACATTTTATAAAAGTCCCAAGAAAACAAAATCCTTATAATCTTGAAAAAGATAACGAAAAATTCAAAATAAAATACTTAGAAAATCTAAGAAAGATTACATGTAAATGTCTTAATCTAGAAAGGATTAAAGAAAATTTACAAAAATCTTATGGAGAAAATCCATTAGAAAAATGGGAACAAAGTCATGAAAGGGCAACTTTAACCTTAAAAGACCCTAGTGTAATTATTAGAGTCAAACCCATGCTCTACAACGAAGATGATAAAATTGAATTTAAAATTGAAATCAAAGAATTGCTCAACTTAAATTTAATAAGAGTGAGTAAAAGTCCTCATAGTAGCCCAGCGTTTATGGTAAGAAACCATGCTGAAATAAAAAGAGGAAAAGCTCGAATGGTAATAAACTATAAAGAGCTAAATAAAAATTGCTTATTTGATGGATATTTTATCCCAAATAAAAATAACCTGATTAATCTTGCAAAAGGAAAAACCTATTTTTCAAAAATTGATTGTAAAAGTGGATTTTGGCAAATAAAATTAGCAGAAAACTCAATACAGTTAACTGCTTTCAGTACTCCTAATGGACATTATGAGTGGTTGATAATGCCTTTTGGACTAAAAACTGCCCCACAAATATTCCTCTCAGAAAAAGAATTTTTAATAGTCTATATTGATGACATTTTAATATGTTCCAAAACTTATGAAGAACATTTAAGACATCTGAAAGAATTTTCAGAAATATGTTTGAAAAATTGAATTGTATTAAGTCAGAAAAAGACTGACATCAATAAAAATGAAATAGAATTCTTATGAATGATTATTTCAAAAAATGGAATTGAACTCCAATCTCATATTTCTAAGAAATTATAGAATTTCCTGATAAATTGACAACAAAACAAGAGATACAAAGATTTCTAGGTTTTCTAAATTACGTAGGAGAATTTATTTCGGATTTAGCTAAAAAACGGAATATATTACAAAAGCTAATAAGAAAATCCAATAGACTTGGATGGACAGAAGAACACACACTGTGTATTAAAAGTTTAAAAGAAGAATGTGCTAATAATCTTGTCTTACAAACAGATGCGGCTGACTATCATTGGGGAACATTATTGCAAACCGATTTAAATGAAATTTGTAGGTACACAAGTGGTACTTTCAATGATGCAGAAACAAGATATTCCACAAATGAAAAGGAATTATTAGCCATTGTCAAGGGAATTAGAAAATTTTCTACTTTCCTTTTACCAAAACAATTTGTTATTAGAACTGATAATACCCAGGTGTCAGGACTAATCTTTAACAAGCTTCCTTCTGAACCTCAGTACAGAAGATTGCATCGATGGCAAGTGTTATTATCCTTTTATTCATTTAAAATAGAATATATTAAAGGAAATGACAATTTTCTTGCAGATTTTATCTCCAGAAATGTCCAATATGGAGAATCAAACGAAAATCTTGTTAAACAGGATATATGAAAAAATGCAAAAAGTTGAAGAAGCTATAGACAGAAAAAGCCAAGGGCTATTCAAAATCAGAGATGAACTATCAAAGTTATCTGAACAATCAAGAATATTACAATCTGAATTGAATCAACTCAGCACAACACAGGCTGAAAGTATGAGAGATTTTTTACTCTTATGTGAACATTTGGATACATATCCAAAATAGAATTCAAATATGAAAGGGAATATCAATCCCAACAAAGTGGCAGGAGATGTCCCACTAGCACTTAGTGCCCAAAACATCTCAAAGGTAAGCTCGGATATACCTAGTCCTACATCGAAAGATGGAGGAAAAAGCCAAGCAATGGAAACTTCTACTTCGAAAGAAGGAGCAAGTTCATCTTCAGTAAAAGCTGAAAAAATTATCTCTGGGAAACCAGAAAGCAAAGCTAACCAAGTTCCTTCAGGAACAAAAGTTTTTTCTTCTTTTCAGGTTGGTAAACAACATCCTAAAAAGGAAGAATATCTAGCATTCACTAGATTCATATACAATTTCCCAGGAGAAAGTGGAGAAACATTTGGTGTTTTAGGAACAACAAGTTTGTTTCCAAGAATATCAATTTTCCCAAATGGATCACCGAATTTTACGGCTCAATTATTTGAATTCGGATACTTAGATCGAGTATACGCAAAACAAGATCTAAAAGAAATATCTCAGTTACCAGCAAAATTATTTAATGCGGTAAAAAATTATGCCCAAGGAGATAGCGTTTATTGCAGATTTTACAGCATTTCTATGGAATGTAGAGATTTGCAAGCTTATTATCCAACTCTCAATTACATATCAATTGAGAAAATAAAGATTTTAATGTCAAAGCCACAGGCGTAGACAAAAAACTTCCCCATCTCAACAAAAAATGGATTCAAACTAGAAGAGCATTAGGAATAAAAGCGCTGTGTTTTATTCTTAAAAGATTCTATAAGGAAGACTGCTGAGTCATAGATCAAGATCAAGACTGGGTGTTGATAACCAAAGGAAAATCCAAGTCCAAGGAATTAAAAGACAGAATTCTGGACATCGAGCTTCACAGATTAGGAGCAACGGAAGAAACATGGAAGCTAGCATGTAAAATGCTAAATCATAATCATCCCGGTTCAGAATAATGGACAAAATAAAAGACGTAAGCACTTACGTCAGGGAGATATCAACAAAAGAAAAATATTTTCTTTTTCTCAAAGTAAAAAAGAGAGGTCACATCTGGTTGGCCATCAACAAAAGAAGACAACAAGTGTCATCTTCAGCTTATCTACAAGGAATCTTCAATTAGTGAAGGACTAAAAAGAAGATATGTAGAAACTTAGGGAGGTCCCTAAGAAATAAATATTATGTAATAAGTCCCTCCTTCAATCTATAAAAGGAGAGGAACTTCACCTTTGAAAGGCAAACTACATTTTCTGAGAAACATCCATCTAAGAAAAATGTTAGGTACCTTTGAGAGGAGCGAGTAGTAACTTCTCCCGTTAGGGAAAATTATTTATTTTATGTCGTGAGTAGTATATTGTAAGATATAGTATGGTTTGCTTTGTACAATAATCATATGAAATAAAGTTTGGGTTTTATACCTCTCTTCTTACTCCATAAATAGTCTTTAAACGAAGGTTGCGATCTTCAGCCTTAAGGAGGAATAGTAGAAAAGTAGCCAAAGACCGAGGTCGTTAAGGTGAAAAAACTATTCATGGCCTGAAAGGAGAACTACTGCGGTGGTGATAAGGGACTATTCATCGAAAAAGAGAAGGAAGGTATAAACGCACAACTTTTTATTTCATATAGTTATTTTATGTAGCATACTATATTATTTACTTATCTTTATACAAAACTTAGACATAAAGAATTACTTAGTACCTATAGGGAATTAAAAATCATAAAATTACAGTTATAAAGCATAGTCATATTCATGCTATAAGCATATACATGAAGCATATATATGCTAATTTATTAATCATATTCATATAATGAAGCATATACAACGCCATGTGCATTCAATTAGAAGAAGAGCATGGAGACATCGCATAGCCATCCATCATATCAATAGAGCCCTTCCTGAAATGGAAAAAGCATATATGACTACTTGTTTAACATCAACAAAATTAATTATAGCAATTGATGAAATGAAATTGCTTAGAATAAATGAGCAGTTTTGTTATAGAGATGCTCAAAGAATTTTAAAAAATTGTGTGCTTTTTACAGCATAAATTATCCGCAACCCTGTTTTTAAACAACATATAAATAATGGTATCAGAGCCAAGGCATTAAATAAACTAACTAAAATATGGAACTAGATTTTACTCTTGTAAAACCCATATGGTATATAGAGGTAGAAACCTTAATATCAATATTACAGGTAATCAAACCTTTAGATGAAGATCTAAGAAGAAAAATCTTAACTATAATTACGTTAAGAAATAAATTTGAAGAAGAATTATATGAATTACATTATAATTTTTCGGATGAAAGAAATGACATTAATACCTCTGATTATTACTTCTCAGAATAAATAATATGAGCCTAAAAGAAGTCTCAGAAATGTTAAAAGACTTATTAGAAAGTCATAAACAAATTACTCTAAGATTAAAAATGATAGAAATAGAAATTATTTCTATAAAGGAAAATCTTCCAGGAAGAATAACAAACATAATATAGAAAACAGAAAAATTTGACAAAAGAGTAAGTCAAAAATACATAAATGAATTGCTAGCAAAGAAAGTTGCAAGTAAAAACACTTATCAAAAAGGAAGTATGGATGAAATGCTTATCCAAAAATTCCTATTTAAAAATTCTTCCTTTTATTCTAGTAACATCTAACGTTTCTAGAATTTTTGTAGGATATCTGTTAGATATACTTTTTCTAATAGAATTTCTTCCATATTCTATGGAGAGTCTAGGGTTACTAGAGCTTCCTATTTCTTGTGTTTTCCCAAACTGAATTTCATATTCGTCTGGAATTTGAGCTTGCTGAATCTCTGCTTCAACAATTCGTGCTATTCCTGCACATTCTTGATCTATTTCAATCATTTCTTTGTTTTTATAAACTTTTCCATAATTTGAATTTGTAACTGTATACAAGGCTTGGTAATATATACTCATTATATGATTACCTGGTTTAAAAAGATCTTTTCTTTTGATTTGGAAATGTAAACTCAATGCATCATTAAAGTCAGCATCTTTGAGTGAGATACAATATTTTGAATAATACGTAAAGAGAATCTTTGTATAAGCTAGATTTCCCTCTATTATACCAAGATTTCCTTCTCGTGCATTTATAAATCTTTCATCTAATAGATTTATAACTATTGGACAGTTAATTCCTTCTTTAAAAGTCGATTTGACTAATATTTGGATTCCTCCTAAACGAACATAATTCATTTTTTTCCTTTTCTTCTTAGGAATTTTCCTAAGGATTTGGTCTATCATGGGTTTTGTTAACAGATTTAATTTATGTTTACCTGTTGTTTGGGTAATTTCTATTACCTTTTCTATTTCCTGATATTCATGATCGGAAATTTTATCTCTTGCAAACATCCTTTGCATTCTACTTAATAGGTTATCTTCTGTTTTGAGATTTAGTTTTAATCCTTTGATTTTTCTGAAAGTTTCTCCATCAAAGGTAGCTTTTAAAGCGTATCATCTGTGATCTTCTTCAGTTTCTAAGATTTGAACTGAATCTTCTCTTTCTTGAATTTCCTTACTCATTTAGTTAGAGTCTTCTGAACTAGTTGAGTATTCTTCATAAATTTCATCAAAAAAGTCTTCACTTTCTATTGATTTTATGGATTCAAGATCTGAATCAATTTCTATTCTGTCAATTGTTGAGATTTTTACTCTTCTTTTGTTACATTCGTAACTTTTATGACCTTCTTTGCCACAATTATAACACTTGCATTTCTCTGCAGGTTTCGTTTTCTTAAATTCTTTTTTCTTTTTATAATACCTTTTTCTAGGTACATAATTTTGTTTGGAAATTTTTTTCCTTTTTATTAAACCTTTTCTTAGTTTTCTCTTCTTATAAGGTTTATCGTTGCATCCCCATTGGGTGGCTGCATTTGTATCTAGACAGTAGATCTGTGTATTAATTCTTTTAGCTTTTGTTTGTATGTTGTGTGACATACATAATTGACCTAATCTATTTTTTAGGAAACTTATTCTTTGACCAAGAGTGTCACCTTTTTTTTTTCCTTTTCATATTCTTCTCTGAAGTATTTTGCCCAAAAGTCTGGTAATTTTTTATAGTATTTTTCAAGATATGGTAACATTTCTTTTTCACTATCAAATATTTTATAGTAATATTCTTCGAATTCACAAGTGTATTCTTGAATATAGCACATTTTACAGATTTGTAATTTTTCTAATTGCTCGTTGGCGATTGTTCTTATTTTTTCTCTGTTGTCAATTGAACTTCCTTGTCCTCCAAAGAATTCATTTGCTATTTATTGTTTTGGATTTGTAATACCTTCTTGTAAGGAACTTTTTAACCCTTCTAATGTATCATTTTTTATTATTTTTACTGCATCTTCTGTTAGTCCAGAAAACCAGTCATTTACCTTTCCTATGAAGGTGTTTATCATTATGATGTATTTTTCTAACTTCCTTTTCCTAATAAGAAATAAAGAAGTATATTTTGAGACCAAAGATATAGGCTTGTTTCTGGATCTCTTTTACAACGAGATCTAGAAATTGAGTTCCTATATCTCCTGTTGGGAGTCTATTTGGCATAAACTTTGCTTTATTATCATTATGATAGTGTTTTATATAATCTTTATTCTTTTTTGCTTTATTTGCAAAATTTTCATCTGGCTATTGCCATTCTTCTTTAATGGATTTGGATCCATCACCTTCTTCTTTTTCTATTTTTCCTTGGGGTCCACCTGTTTCCCCTTTATTCATAAATATTTTTATTTCTTCTTCTGAAAGATTTAGATCTTCCATTGCATAAACTAGTTCATCTAGTTCATTCATTATTCTGTACTTCTTCTTCTGATTCTACAAATTTGTTTGTTGTTTCTAGATTTTCTTCATTTGCTTTTTGTCTTTCTAGGAATTTTTGGATGAGCATTTCATCCATACTTCCTTTTTGATAAGTGTTTTTACTTGCAAATTTCTTTGCTAGCAATTCATTTATGTATTTTTGACTTATATATATTAGAATTACATAATTAGACATAATTCACTACTATATATATTACGGGAAAACAACCTAAACTACCCTCGAAGTATTAAAAATGATACAAAACTATCCCCATCCACCTATTGGCTCCAAAATACCCTTGTCATCCATCTTTGGGTCCAAAATTGACCACTTATTTAACGATTTTAAATTTAAACTGTTTAAATATATTTTTAAAATACGTGGCCGGTGCCGCTTAACAATTGGTTATAATTTAATTAATTAATATAATTTCTAAACTCACTCATTACCCACCCATTACTAATTAAACCCACCCCAAACCTGACCTAATTAATGAACCCTCCCCAAATCCACCTATTAAACAAAACCATGAACCCTTCCTTTCCAACTTTTTCTTCTTGTTGGTCAATTTCTCCTAGATTTATAACTTATTAATATAAACTTCAACATATCTTTTGTCTTCTGTTATGGTCTTCATCATGCTCTCTTAGTACCAATACATATTTAATATCTAGTGTGCTTCTGAAAGATTGGAAGAAGCTTGTGAAAAATTTTCTGATGTGCTATATTTACTGTGTTTCCTCTTTATACAAGTATTTGTACAAAATAATAAGGCGAAATGGTCTGATGGACCCTTGTACTTGTATGCATTTGTATTCTGGACCTTTCTACTTAATTTTTTGTCAATTGAACCCTTAAATTCAATGTAACTTAGTATTCTAAACCCCCTTGGCTCTGCGTGTACTTCAAACTCTCAACAAAAATGACACATTATCATTCACGTCAGATTTAAAATTACACATCATTTATTATTTTTTTAAATTCAATTTTTTTTCACTCCATTTCTCTTCATTCTTCTTGACCACCCCTCTCTCCATTTGTTATGTTAGATCTCACCATCACAACCTTTCATTCTGAAGCATCAATATCACTAAAATTCACCATTCTTCTCTATATTTTAATCATTCAAAACTTCTAGTCACAATTTTTTACCACTTCGTCCATCACTTAAACACCATAAACCTCTTTTCTCCATTATGTCAACAAATTATCTCTAAAATACTTCAATATATCTTAATATTTATATACAACTTTACACAATCCACTCCACATGATTTCATAAAAAACATGAAACGATTACTTTTTACCCATCAAAATTATCAGATCTGTCTCCTCACAAATTGTAGCTTGATTTTGTTCCTAATTTGGGGAGAAAGAAAACGTAAAAAAGAAAAGAAAAGAAAAGAAGAAATTGGAGAGCCGTGAGGAAGGAGAACTAAGCGGAAAAGAACAAAAGAGAAAAGAAGAAATTGAAAAGTTGTGGGGAAGGGGGACTGGGTGGGGAAAAACATAAGAGAAAAAGTAATGGAGAGGAGGTGGGGAAACAAGATAGAAGTAAAATGAATTTTGAATTTTTTGGTCTTTTTATTATTCTTTTGATTATTTTTTATCTAAATTTTTCTGTCACGCTCTTTTTATGCGTGAAAAGACGCATTTATTCCAAATCACCAATTAAGTTGTCACATAAGCTTGGTCAATGGTCAGAGGGGTTTATTATGTTGAATTTTATTGAGTTTAAGAGTTTAGTTTACAAAGGGTCAAGTAAAAGTGTCTAGAATACAAACGCATACAAGTATAAGGGTCCATCAGACCATTTCGCCAAATAATAATAATAAAAAGGGAAAATCCTCAGTTGTACACTTGTCCCAATCCTATACAAAGAACTTTAACCACCTAACAAACTATAATTCTTTCTATGCTGAATGTTGTGTTGCTCACGTGCTTGCTTCATCACAAAATATCTTCATCCAGTGGTTGAGATTTAATTTCTCAGATATATACTTGGATGACTGGATTTCTTTCATGTGGCATGTTGAGGGGAATCTATGAAAAGATTGAACACTTTCTCTTTTATGTCTGAAATCCCTAGACTTGCTTCACTATTTTTTCTTTCTTTCTGTTACTGATGGATAATGAAGAGTGAAGCATGAATCTTCTTCTTGCCAATATCCCCCTAAGTTGGAGGGGAAAGATGAGAGCTGTAACGATGAAACCCGCAACTTGGATAATATGCCATGATGAGAAGATCCAAGAGAGTGGTTTAGTGAACAAATTGGCGAGTTGATTCTTTGAGGGAGTAAATTGAAGAGATATGAGACCCGAGATGTATTGTTGGTGCAAAAAATGACAGTCAAGCTCCACATGCTTGGTTCTTTCATGGAAAACAGGGTTACGGGCGATATGAATTGCGGCTTGACTGTCGAAGTGGACTGGAACCGGTAATGAAGGGGAAATAGAGAGATCCTCGAGCAAGCGAACTGTAACATCTCACAATTTAAAATAACTAGGAAGAAGCTAATAATTAGAAATAGTCATTTTTGGAAACAATGAAAATTTGGAAATTTTGTTAGGAAAAAGTGAGTTTTTGGTCAACTTCAAACGGCCATAACTTCTAGCTCAGAATGAGTTAGGAGCACTTCTAGATATGGTAGGAAATCTCTTGGAATGATATTTCCAACGCCGCCGAGTTTACGCAATTCCAAGTTCGTATGAGTGAGTTATGCAGTTTGGAAGTTGGGTTGTTCGAATAAGGAAAGTCTAAAACCGGATTTTGGAAGGGTAATTTAGGCTTTTCCTTACCTAATTATTCTAATTCGTTTTTAGGAGTTAATTGGGGTAAAATAAGATTTTTAGTCAATTTAGAAAATTTGAAGTTTCACACTAGGGCTTGGAGAGAGGAGAAAAGAAGAGGGGAAAGGAGAAGAGAAGCAAATTCGTTAAGATTGTCATGTTTAGCTTGTGGATTTTCGTCGGGGGTGATCCCTGCAAGGTATATGAGATCACATAGCGTTGGGTTATTTCACCCACGCGCCAATCATGATTTATTTCAGCGTATTGTCGTTCTTGAGATTAGAGAAATTGAGTTCTTGATGAATATTGTTGAAAGTTTCGTTGAATCTTGATTGATGAGTTGTTGAGAAGTTCTTTTGATTTGATTCACGTTTCAGGGTGTAATTTCAGTTTGAATCTATCATATATTGAGGGTATAAATGATCCTAAGTGTTTGGGGAAAGAACCATTGAAGTTTAGAGGGTTTAGAGTTGAAAAACTGAGAAAAAAAGTCTGGGGCGCCGCACCAACCAGAGCGCCCCAAGTCAGTTTCTGAACTTCAAGGGCTGACGCCCCGCGCCTTTCAGAGCCAGGGATGCCAGTTCTTCCCATTCCTCCCCATCTTTTCGTACTAGTTCCTTAGCAATGTACCTATGTTTTCTAGTTGATTCCAATAGTCTTAGGTACATCTAAACATCATGAAATCATTCATAAACATGAGATCATGAAACCTTGAATCCATAATTCAATTCAAGGAAAGTTAATATCAAAGTCAAGAGAAGTTCCTAGAGTTTTCCAAAAGTCTTTTTCCAAATGTTTTAACTTTGTTTTAAGACATAAAGTTCAAGTTGAGTAAAGAGTAATGATTGAAGTTCACTTCTTCAAAAGTATATAAGGACTATGTATTCCCAAAGGGTTTAAAATGTTTTCACATTTAAACAAGAAAAAAACCTCAATTTCCAAAGAGCCTTTGTGCTAGTTTTTAGAAAAGAGTAATTGCTTTCTAAATGAAGCAAGAGAGGAAACTTTGATTTCTAATATAGCCTTTGAGCTAAGTTTTTTAGCACTAATCTCAAATCACAGAAAGAAGTATGTTTTTAAATATAAGAGCTAATATTATATATTTTTGGGAGTAGTATTGAACACTGATATGAGGGAGAGTTCAGACAACTCACAGCCCCCATAAACCATGTAGCCATCATGGGTAGAAAAGGGTCATACTTTTTAGATGATTCCTTTAGTGCTCTTTAGCATAGACTAGTGGATCCACTTAGTAGTTCAGGTCCTATATCTTTGCCAAGGTATAGGATGCTCTGGCAGCGTGAGGGAAATCACTATATCATAACAATAACTCTTACGTGATGGTTGTCGGTTATAGAAACTCCCACATAAGTAATTGTATTCTTAAATACACAATTTATTTGTATTTTTATATATATCTCAGAGTTATAGGTATCTTTGCATACACACAGAGTTGACATCATGTTTTAAACAATTTTTCCTTATATTGCACTTGTTTTAAACTGCTTTATATTGAAATGAGTTCAGTTATGTTGAGTTGAGTTGAGTTGAGCCAGGTAAGTTCTTCAGATTCCTTTCAAGCTTAAGTTATGTTTAGCATTCCAACTCGCATACTCGTACATTCTATGTACTGATGCCAGTTGACCTGCATCTTATTATGATGCAGACATAGGTAACTAGGATCGGCATCCAGTGCATCGTTGATCCAGCGAGCACTCCAGAGTCTATTGGTGAGACTCCTTGCATTCCGGAGGACTCCTTTTTATTGCTTTCAGTTATTTCATTAGTTTATTAGGATGACAATCAAATGTTAGTTCTTTAGTCTTTTCATTTTTCTTTATCTTATGTTGAGACTTAAGTTTGCATTAATGGCCAGTTGAGTGTTCCTTTATAACATTCCAGTTTATTTCATTGATGTATCTTTGTTGGTTAAGTCTTCCGCTGAGTAAGTAAGCTAGGCCAAGGGTTTGCTTAAGGCCATCAATGGTTCTTGAGTGCTAGCCACGTTCAGGGTGTAGGCTCGGGGCGTGACAAACTTGGTATCAGAGGACAGAGTTCAGGAGTCCTATGGAGTCTATGAAGCCATGTATGTAAAGTCCTAATTATCGGTGTGAAGCCCGCCACATCTATAAATAAGAGGCTAGAACATTTAGGAAAATTATCTCACTTCTTTCACACTCATTTCGTGCGTTAGAGTTTGATCTCTAAAAAGTTTCCCTCTAATTCGTGCTTGCGCATGTTTTCAGATAATCATGCCTCTACGAAGAGCTGTCAGAGGTCATCCTGCTAGGCGTAATGTTGAGGAACAAGAGCTACCTAAAGCACCTGAAGTGCAACCTCAGGGAGAAGTCACTAATGCTGAATTATGTGAGGCTATCCGGATGCTGAGCCAAGCTGTGACTAACCAGGTTGGGCAGCAAAGAGGAACTAGACAGGAAGTGGCTGATACTTCTAGGATCCGAGAGTTTTTGAGGATGAATCCTCTAAGTTTCACTAGTTCAAGCATTGTTGAGGATTCAAAGAATTTTGTTGAGGAACTGAAGAAGGTATTTGAGGTCATGCATGTTGTCGATATCGAGCGAGTTGAACTAGCTACATATCAACTGAAGAATGTTGCTAGGACTTGGTTTGATAAGTGGAAAGAGGGTAGAGCTCAGGATGCACCACTTGCGAGTTGGGCTTGTTTTGATGAGGCTTTCTTGGGGAGTTTCTTTCCTCGAGAACTGAAAGAGGCTAAGGTACGAGAGTTCCTCACAGTTAACCAAGATTCTATAAGTGTTCATAAGTATGGGTTGAAATTCATCCAACTATCTCGTTATGCTCCGGAAATGGTTACGAACATGAGAAGTAGAATGAGATTGTTTGTTTCTAGGTTGTCCCGTCTATCAAGCAAAGAGGGCAGAGCATGATGCTAATTAGGGACATGGATATCTCAAGGTTAATGGCATATGTGCAGCAGGTTAATGAAGATAAGTTGAGGGATAGAGAGGAGTTCAAGAACAAGAGAGTTAAGACAGGGAATGAGTCCGGACAGCAGAAGAATAATGTCAACCGGTCGTCTTTCCAAAAGAAACAGAAGGGACATACTCCATCATCTGCTAGTGCACTTGCACATAAGAACAAAAGTGGGTACAATAATCAAAATTTCAGAGCCAAGCCTGCCTATTCTCAGGGTAGTATGGCGCAAGGGGGTAGTAAGCCTCTTGCATGTGCTAAGTGTGGTAGAAACCACTCAGGTACTTGTCGTGAGAGCTCCACCGATTGTTTCAAGTTTGGCCAGAATGGGCATTTCATGCAAGAGTGTCTAAAGAACAAGCAGGATGACGGTAATGGGGGCAATAGAGCCCAGTCTTCATCAGTTGCTCCACTAAACAGAGCTGCACCTAGAGGGGCTACTTCAGGTACTAGCGGAGGAACAAACCGCTTGTATGCTATCAATAGTCGCAAGAGCAAGAGGATTCGCCAGATGTTGTCACTGGTATGATCCAAGTCTTTAACTTTAATGTTTATGCTTTGCTAGACCCAGGAGCGAGTTTATCCTTTGTAACTCCTTATGTTGCTATGAATTTTGATGTTATTTCTGAGTAACTTAGTGAACCATTCAGTGTTTCTACACCTGTTGGTGAGTCGATTCTAGCGGAGAGAGTCTATCGTGATTGTCCCGTTTCTAACAATCACAAGAGTACCATGGTAGATTTTGATGTCATTCTTGGTATGGACTGGCTTCATGCCTGTTATTCCTCAGTTGATTGTAGAACTTGAGTTGTCAAGTTCTAGTTTCCAAATGAGCCAGTCTTAGAGTGGAAAAACAGTTCAACAGTGCCTAAGGGTCATTTCATTTCGTACCTTAAGGCAAGAAAAATAGTTTCTAAGGGTTGTGTCTATCACTTAGTCCGAGTTAGTGACTCTAGTGTTGAGATACCTCATATTCAGTCAGTTTCAGTAGTAAGAGAGTTTCCAAAAGTCTTTCCAGATGATCTACCCGGAGTCCCTCTTGAGAGAGAGATAGACTTCGGTATAGACCTTATTCCAAATACTTGTCCTATATCTATTCCGCCATACAGAATGGCACAAGCATAGTTAAAAGAGTTAAAGGAGCATTTGAAAGATCTCCTAGATAAGGGCTTTGTTCGACCAAGTGTCTCACCTTGGGGCGCTCCGGTATTATTTGTGAGGAAGAAGGATGGTTCCCTTAGGATATGTATAGATTACCGCCAGTTGAATAAGGTTACCATCAAGATTAAGTATCCTCTCCCAAGGATTGATGATATTTTCGATCAACTTCAAGGTGCCACTTATTTCTTGAAAATAGACCTCAGATCTGGTTACCATTAGTTGAAAGTAAGGGAATGCGATATTCCAAAGACAGCATTCAGGACCCGTTATGGTCATTATGATTTTTTGGTCATGTCGTTCGGTTTGACTAATGCACCAGCAGCGTTCATAGAACTTATGAATAGAGCCTTCAAACCTTATTTAGATATGTTTGTTATTGTCTTCATTGATGACATATTAATCTATTCAAGGAATGGAGAAGATCATGCTAGCCATCTCAGAATAGTTCTTCAGACTTTGAAAGATAGGGAGTTGTATGCCAAGTTCTCTAAGTGTAAGTTTTGGCTTGAGTTTGTGGTATTCTTAGGCCACATTGTGTCTGGAGAGGGAATTAAAGTAGATACTCAGAAAATTGAGGCAGTGCAGAGTTGGCCTATACCCACATCTCCAACTGATATTAGGATTTTATTGGGTTTGACTAGCTATTATAGAAGTATCGTAGAGGGATTCTCATCTATTTCATCCCCTTTGACCAAGTTGACTCAGAAGACAGTTAAGTTTCAATGGTCTGAAGCTTGTGAGAAAAGTTTTCAAGAATTGAAGAAGAGGTTGCTACTGCCCCAGTATAGACCTTACCAGAAGGTACCCATGGTTTTGTGGTGTATTGTGATGCATCTAGAGTCAGTTTGGGTTGTGTGTTGATGCAATATGACAAGGTAATAGGTTATGCCTCCCGACAATTGAAAGTTCATGAGAAGAATTATCCAACCCATGACTTAGAGTTGGCTGCTATAGTTTTCTCTTTGAAGATATAGCGTCATTATTTGTATGGTGTCCATGTGGATGTGTTCACCGATCACAAGAGCCTTTAGTATGTTTTTACTCAGAAATAGCTCAATCTCAGACAGAGGAGGTGGTTAGAAATTAGAATTACTCAAGGATTATGACATGAGTATTCTTTACCACCCAGGTAAGGCTAATATTGTTGCATGTTGTTGCTGATGCCTTAAGTAGGTTATCTATGGGTAGTACTGCCCATGTTGAGGAAGAAAATAGAGAGTTATCAAAAGATGTGCACAGACTTGTACGCCTGTGAGTCAAACTTATGGATTCCACATAAGGAGGAATAGTGGTGATGAATGGGGCTGAGTCATCATTAGTGCCAGAAGTAAAATGCAAGCAAGACCAAGACCTTATTTTGTTTGAATTGAAGGCAAATGTTCATAAGCAAAAAGTATTAGCTTTTGAACAAGGGGGAGATGGTGTGTTGAGATATCAAGGTAGGTTGTGTGTACCAATGATGAATGGACTCCAAGAGAGGATCATGTAGGAAGCTCATAGCTCCAGATATTCCACTCATTCGGGTTCCACCAAGATGTATCGTTATTTGAGAGAAGTTTATTGGTGGAGTAGAATGAAGTAGGGCATTGCAAAATTTGTTGCTAAGTGCCCAAATTGCCAACAAGTTAAAGTAGAGCACCAAAGGCCCGGTGGTTTGGCTTAGAATATAGAACTTCCGGAATGGAAGTGGGAGATGATTAATATGGATTTCATCACAGGCTTGCCGAGGTCTTGCAGACAACATGATTCTATTTGGGTGATAGTCGATTGAATGACAAAATCAACCCATTTTTTGCCGGTAAAGAGTACTCATTCAACAGAGGATTATGCCAGATTATATATTCATGAGGTGGTAAGAATTCATGGAGTCCTAGTCTCCATTATTTCATATAGAGGTGCACAATTTACTGCACAATTTTGGAAATTTTTTCAGAAAGGCTTGGGTTCAAAGGTGAACTTAAGTACTGCCTTTCATCCCTAGACTGATGGGCAAGCAGAGCGCACTATCCAGACACTAGAAGATGTGTTGAGGGCCTGTGTGATTGATTTCAAAGGTAATTGGGATGATCACCTACCCCTTATTGAATTTGCTTACAACAATAGTTACCACTCTAGCATCAAGATGGCTTCATATGAAGCTTTTTATGGGAGAAGATACAGATCTCTTATTGGATGGTTTGAAGTGGGTGAAGCAGGGTTAATAGGACAAGATTTAGTTCACCAAACTATAGAGAAGGTGAAAGTGATTCAAGAGAGGTTGAAAA
>NW_006239015.1:71441-74919 GCF_000226075.1 Solanum tuberosum | reverse complement strand
AAGGGAGTTAGAGTTTGAAGTAGATGATTGGGTATACTTGAAAGTTTCTCCCATGAAGGGTGTTATGAGGTTTGGTAAGAAGGGGAAACTTAGTCCCCGGTATATTGGTTCTTACAGAATTTCCAAGAGGATTGGCAAAGTAGCTTATGAGTTGGAGCTACCACAAGAGTTAGCAGCGGTTCATCTGGTATTTCATGTTTCCATATTGAAGAAGTGCATGGGCGATCCTTCATTGATTATACCAACTGAAGATATTGGGATCAAGGATAGGTTATCTTATGAGAAGATTCCTTTTCAGATTCTAGATCGCCAAGTTGAGAACAAAAGAGGTAGCATCAGTCAAAGTTCTTTGGAGGAACCAATTTGTTGAGGGAGCTACTTGGTTCTCGAGTGCCAACCACGTCCAGGGTGTAGGCTCGGGGGTGACACGAGCCAACCACATTATTTCAGTCGTGACCTTCATCATTGACCGGTACTTGACCTCAGCAAAAGAAAGGGAGATCGAAACTTGCTTCTTTGATTTTCATGAAATTGGGGAACCACCCAGAGTGATGAAAAACAACTGATTGACCTTCGAGTGTCCTTGCAAGAGCCCCAATGGGCATCCCAAAAAGCCAAGAGTGTCAAAGAAGGATTAGATGATAAAATAATTCCTTACCCTGGATCCAAATGTAAATATTTCAACACATGAAGTGCAGCAGAAAAATGGAAACGACAAGGTCTTTGCATGAACTGACTGAGCTTCAATATAGAAAATGCCAAATCTGAATGGGTATGAGTGTGGTAGTTCATCTTCCCTATTAAATGTCTGAAAATTGTAGGATCATGAATAGGTATATCATCATCTGCTTGCAATTTGATACATGGATTTTAAATGAGAAGTGACGCTGGGAATATGAGAGCAATCAAATTCTTTGATCAGATCCAAAGCAAACTTTCGTTGAGTGATGATGAACTCCTATTTTTCTCTGATAACCTCTACACCAAAAAAGTAATTAATGTCATGTAAATCTTTTACTCCAAATTCTGAATTTAAGAAAGACTTAATATCTCCAATCTCAGCAACACCATTTCTTATTAGCAAAATGTCATCAACATAAACAGCTAGGATAGAGACAAGATCTCATGATGTCTTGGAGAACAAAGAATACTCATTTAAAGATGATGTGTATCCCTTATAGGCAAGAGCACCGACAAGCCTAGAATATCGTTGACAAAAAGCATGTTTTAAACCATATAGCGATTTTTTGAGTCAACAAACCTGATTAGATGAAGTTGGAATGAGACTAGAGGGGAATTTCATGAAAACTTCTTATTCCAAAGAGCCATGTAAAAAGCATTATTCACATCTAATTGTGAAATTGTCCAAATTTTCTTGACTGCCATTGCTAAGAGGCATCTTATTGTTGTCATTTTGACAACAAGAGAAAAAGTCTCATTATAGTCAATCCCTTCCCTTTGAATGTCCCCCCTCACCACAAGTCTAGCTTTGAATCTCTCTATTGATCCATCTGAAAGAAGTTTTATCTTGTATACCCACTTACAAAGTAAAGCTCTCTTTCCCATAGGCAAATCTACAATATCCTAAGTGTTATTTAATTGTAAAGTTGCAATCGTTGTATCCATTGCAGGTTTCCACTCTGGTTGCCCTGCAACTTGAGAGAATGAAAAAATTGTTGGTTAGGCATAGATAAGCCATTGAAGGAAAAACTATAAGTGGCAGGAGAAAAAGAAAAACATGAATCAATGAGGTTAGTGAGGCAGACACTGTTACATATAAAATCATGTAAGTAACCTGGTTTTTGTGAAATCCTTCCTAATCTTCTGGGAGGAGTAGATTCTGGTGGAGGTGTATGAGAAAGAGTAGGTTCTTGTATAGGTGGAGTAACAATTGCTTCTTGTGAATAAGGGATGTCAGATTTAATGTATTCTGGACTGGTTTGTAAATTAGAAGAAATATATTGGGGCATTGGAATGACTTTAGAGAAATCTGAGGTTGTATCAAAATAATGACTAATGGATGAAAAAATATGAGAAGATGAAAGAGAACCATATTCAGCAAAAGGAAAATTATTTTCATAAAACATGACATCCCTAGAAACAAAGATTTTTCTAATTTTAAAATCCATAACTTTGTATCCTTTTTTCCCTTGTGGATATCCTAGGAAAACAGATTTTGTAGCTCTAGGGTCAAATGTTCCTCTTCCTTGAGAGAGAGTTGAACAATAACAAAGACAATCAAAGGATCTGAAAAATGAATAAGAATGTAATTTATTGAAAAGAACTTCATAAGGTGTTTTTCCTTTCAAGACTTTTGAAGGAAGAATATTAATGAAGTGTGTTGTTGTTGTAAGAACACACTCGCCCCAGTATGATATAGGAAAATGTTATTGTAAAAATAAACCTCTAGCAACTTCTAAGAGGTGACGATGCTTTCTTTCTACCACCCCATTTTGTTGTGGGGTGGCTACACAACTTTGTTGATATAGAATGCCATGTTCTTTCAAATGAGCAGCTTCATGAGTTCCTTTTCAAGTTTCAATGCATTATCAAACCTAATGCACTTAACCTTTTTGTTAAACTGTCTCTCAACCATAGACAAAAAGAATTTCAAGACAGGAAAAACATTACTCTTAGTACTCAACAAATATGTCCAAGTTCCTCTACTATAATCATCCACTATAGCAAGGAAATATTTGTATCCATTGTAAATAGCATTCTTATAAGGACCCTAAGTATCAATGTGTATCAAATAAAAATTTTCTGTTGTTTTTATAGCGCTATTAGGAAAAGATGATCTAGTTTGCTTTGATTGAGAACAAACATGACATATAAACTCAGAATCAGAAGACAACTTGATAAAATTAAGATGTTTCATTTCGGATAGGGGCAAATGCCCAAGTCTAATATGCCAAAGGCTTACATTCGGAATAGCATTAGCAACAACTGGAAAAGAAATTGGAATAAAAATTGAATTTCTTCCATCTGGAGAAAAATTAGACTGATTGACCAAAACTTAAATTAGACTTAGAAATAGCAAGTTCCAAAAGATATAATTCTTCTCTAAGTTCACCAAAAGCTACCACCCTCTTCATGAAAAGGTCTTGCGAGAGACAATGACCAGAAGTGAATAATACATTCCAGTTGATTTGATCACTAAGGGTGTGTTTTGGTATGAAGGAAAACATTTTCCTATTTTCTCATGTTTTGTTGGGTTAAATGTTTTCCAAATCAACTCATTTTCCTCAAATTTAAGGAAAATGACTTCCCTTCAAAATTTAAGGAAATATTTTCCAAAACTTTCTTCCAACTTCAAATTACAATTTTATTTTGGTTGAAAAAATCAATTTATTTTGTCCCTACCCTCAAACCAGCCCCCAACCACCCCCTACCCCAAACAAAAAAAATAAAAAATTAAAGCTTGTTTTCAAAAATGTTTCTAATTTCAATTTTTTTACCCCACTCTCACCCCTACCCC
>NW_006239015.1:30807-71087 GCF_000226075.1 Solanum tuberosum | reverse complement strand
TTTTTTCACCCCTACCCTCGACCCCCCTCCCCACCCCCAAAAAATAATTTTAAGTTTGTTTTTCAAAAATATTTTCAATTTCAAAATTTCATTTTTTTTCACCCCTACCCAGCCCCCCCACCCCCCAAAAAAAAAATTACGTTTGTTCTTAAAAAATATTTTCAATTTCAAAAATTATTTTCTACTCTAGTAAAAATAAAAGATATTTCTCAAAAATATTTTTCATTCATAAATCAAACACTAAAAACCTTTTCCGAAAAATAGTTTCTTCTCACCAACCAAACATGAGAAAATAAGTCAAAAATCTACTTGTTTTCCAGAAAAACATTTTCCTTCATACCAAACACACCCTAAATCTATGCACATAGATGAGATTATACTTAAACAATGGAACATAGAGAACATTAGTGAGAGTGAGCTTAGGTAGAATAGAAATATTATTTATATGAGTGGCAATTACCTTGAAAGAATTAGATAAATTAATATTTAAAGAAAATTGAAGAGTAGTCAAAGAAGAAAAAGAAGAAGCATCAAAACACATGTGTTCTGATGCTCCTGAGTCAATGATCCAATTTGTTGATTTAAAAACAAAAAAACATGTGCATGAGTATTTAAGGATAGTACCAGCAATTGCATTTGCACTGTTTTCTGCATTAGAAGCTGATTGTGACATGTTCATTGCATAGAACATTTGAACAATTTATGTTCTTTGTCTCTCATTGAAATGTTGGAAAGAGTTGTTCCCTTTTCTCCCTACTTCTTTCTTAAATCCTTCTGCTAGCTCACGAGCATCTTCTCTTATGAAGACTGCATTTTCTTTTACCAAAATATTCTTCTCTTTGGTGAACTCAAAATCATCGGGGAAACCAATATACCTAAAACAATTATCCATCACATGCATTTTCTTAAAACAGTATGTGAAAGTCACATTTCTCTTCCCTTTGAATTTGTTCTGAGTGTTACCATATCTTTGTGCTAGGTTCAGGTCTCTGTGGTTAAAAAACAGGTTTCTTATTTCTATCTTCGTTCCTGAAGTTCTGATTTCCATTTTCATTTCCATTCCTGAAGTTCTGATTTCCATTTCCATTTCCATTCTTGAAATTTTGCTTTTCTTGACTTCCTACCATGAACGAGGACGAATATGAGAAAACATGTGCATTCACGTAGATCTCTGTCTAATTTTCATCCTGCAATTGGAGTGAGTATGTAACATTCATCCCGGGCATAGGTTTCATCATCAATATATTACCTCTTGCTTGTGCATAAATGTCATTCAAAACCCATTAGAAATTGGATCAGCCTTTGATCTTGCAAAGATTTATATAACTTTGATTTTCCATCGCATGTGCATACACAAGAGCATGCAATGCCTGCATTCAAAGAGTCTAGCTCATCCCAAATCCTTTTCATTTTATAAAATACCCTGACACACAGGGGCAGACCCACGTGGGTTCCAGGGGGTTCACCCGAACCTCCTCAGCAAAAAATTACACCGTATATATAAGGTAATTTTCTGTAATTATGTGGATATATATATATTTTGAACCCCCTCAATGACAAGGAGAAAGAGATAGCCCAGCGGCAAGTTCCCTGAAAATTAAGCCTCGTGTCGAGGGTTCAAATCCCTGCATTAGCGTTTTGTTTTTTTCTTTTCAGTTTTTTTTTTTTTCTTTTTTAAGGTTTCAGTTCCGTTTTCACATTTTTTTTTTAGTTTTTTATTTTATAAAACATGCTAAAAGTGTGATTTTAAACCCAAAAAAATTCAAGGGTCCGCCACTAAAGCTATATGCTACTACTTTCTAGAAATTTTGTTCTGTTGGCTTATATATACACGTTTATACTTATATTTTTCGAACCTCCTAAACGAAAATCCTGGGTCCGCCACTGCTGACACATCAGGATTTCCTTGAACTAATGTGTTTAATTCCTTTTGAAGGTGAAAAAGTTTGGTACCATTTGACTTGCCAAACCTTTGCTCAAGACTGTCTCAAAGCTCTTTAGCAGTGTTGGAGTAGATGGCACTGTCTCCAATATCTTTGGACAGTGTGTTCAGCAACCAAGAAATCACCATGTCATTGCAGCAGCTTCATTGAGAGAATTCTGAAGAACTGAGATCTGGTGTCTTGCAGGTACCATTGATGAAACCAAACTTCTTCTTGGCTGATAGTGCTATCAAGATGGATCTCCTTTAGCCTGGAAATCCTCTTCCATCAAACACTATGCTGATCAACTTCATTCCAGGGAATCAAATGGATGAAGGTAGTATGGGTGACTAGAATCCACAACAATTGCATTAGCATTAGCAGTGTTGGTTCCAGAGTTGAGATTGTTAATTTCTCCTGTCATTTAGGAATTTGAAAATGATTTGATTATGAAATTTGATGGATTGAGCTCACTAGCTCCGATACCATGTAAGATTGGGAAGAAGCTTGTGGAAAATTTTCTATGCTCTTTATTTACTGTGTTTCCTCTTTATACAAGTATTTGTACATAATAATCAAAGAAAAAAATAAAAGAAAAATCCTCAGTTGTACACTTGTCCCAATCCTATACAAAGAACTCTAACCACCTAGCAAACTATAATTATTTCTATGTTGAATGTTGTGCTGCTCACGTGCTTGCTTCATCACAAAATATCTTCATCCAATAGTTGAGATTTCAGATATATATTTGGATGGATGGATTTCTTTCACGTGGCATGTTGAGGGGAACCTATAAAAAGATTGAACATTTTCCCTTTTTATGTCTGAAATCCCTTGACTTGCTTCACTATTTTTTCTTTCTTTCTTTCATGGATAATGAAGCAAGTGAAGCATGGATCTTCTTCTTGTCAATAACTTCTCTGTTTACATGATTTGGTACCAACCACGACAATCTGCAAAAATGGCAAACACGACAATCTCCAAACACGACATTTTTATAGAAGTTGGAAGACAACGTTCGAAAGGAAGGGTTCATGGTTTTGTTTATAGGTGGATTTCGGGCGGATTTATTAATTGGGGCGGGTTTAATTAGTAATGGGTGGATAATGGGTTGTTTATAAATTATATTAATTAATTAAATTATAATTAATAGTTGAGCGTCACGTATTTTAAAAATAAATTTAAATAGTTTAAATTTAAAACTGTTAAATAAGTGCTCAATTTTGGACCCAAAAGCGGATGACAAAGGTATTTCGGAGCCAATAGGTGGATAGGGGGTAGTTTTGTACAATTTCTAATATTTCGAGGATATTTTAGGCTCTTTTTCCGTATATTATTATTGTCTATACTTTTAAAATATTACGTATCTTACCACTTAGATACATGTATGTTTGCTACCAGATACATAAAAATAGGGAGAGAGATGAGTGAGATTTGTATGCATCCCACATACATGAGAATTACACTAGATATATGTATATGCGTGATATAATACTATGAGGGCTTCTTTGGAGGGATAATTAATTTTGGGATTAATTTTACGATGAATTTATCACATATTTGTTGGAATAACATCGTGAGATAACATAACTTATATTGCGGTCTGCGTTATCCCACATAGAGGATGGCATAATGATAACGTCCAAATATACTTCTTGAAAAGAAATATAAGCGATCGTATGCAATATATTTACCCAACGATGAGTCGGGGTCGATCCCACAGAGAATATGGAAGAATATTGTCCATAGCAAATATTTAACTCGATAATCATTATATAAAAATGGGGGGATTTTAATTGAAATAAAATAAAACAATAAAAAAATAGCTTTGAACTAAGTATTTATTTATATTCAGATGATTAGAAATAACTAGGAATGTGTTCCCCATAAGCTCATATCACGGTAATCCTAACAATAGTAATCATATCCTAGTGTATCACATGCAAAGTGGTAAGTTATGTATCCCTAAATCCTTGGTCCAGCAAATAGAGAATTTCACCCCGCACATTGGTCCGGCTATGTGTGTATAATTTACTAACCCTTACATTTACCTCATATTAGACATCACATCGATGCATGGCTTAGTTTTCACCCTCGCACCAATCGACATTAGACTATTAGATAGTATCACACTAAATCTATATTGATAATTCTTTTCTTGTTAATTACCTCCTTGGTCCGGCAAGTAGTAACAAGGCGAGTTCTAACGTTGGCCATCGTTAAAAAGACTTCTAGACGAAAGAATTATCAATGCATGTTTCAACACTATTCAAGAATTACTTAGTTATTAATCATACTTTGTTAATCACTTATGGTTCCCACAACCCTAGTTATGAAATATAGCTAATTATCTCAAAAACACAATCAAAATTTATTAGAATAAATATGCTTGTGTTAATCATAAAAAGTTAAGAACAATAGTTAAACTATCTTTTATTAATCACGAATACAAATAAATAATAAAGGAGAACAAAGAATAAACCACAATTCTCCGGTCTCCATGGCGGCACTTCCAAAGTTCCTAAGTTAGAAGAAAATTTATATTGTATATTGTTTCTTGGTTCTTCGCTCTCCCAAAGAATAATTTTTCATACCCTATTTATAGATATAGAAGCTCTAAATAAAATAACCGAGTCTAAATCAATTTAGGAATTCAAAACCAAAAGGAATTGGATTTCTTTTTCTCCGCATGTAACTTCCAATTTTGTTCGTGTAACTTCTTTTGATGTTGCTGCCTGACACGTGGACCAGCAGGTAAGTTTTTCTTTCCTTATTTGCATATAAATTATATTAATATTATATTAACTTATTTCCATTAATCTGTTTGCTTGATTTCCTACTTCAACTTTTTATTTTTAATTCGTTTTAGCTTTAAACTTTTCCAATTTTCCACCAATTTAAACCTACAAATAAAATATATTATTTAGCACAATTCATAAAATTTCTGCTCAAAAAGGACAAATATAAATAATAAATGTGAGGCAAATAATGATTAAAATTATGTATTTTGACCTCACATCAACACCCCACACTTAAACTTTTGTTTGTCCTCGAGTAAACATTAAAACTCATTTCAAATAAAAATCATACTAGCAATGTCATTACTTTGGTTAATACAAACAATTAGGCCATAGACCAATTTTAAAACATCAAGTAGACTTCTCAATCATTATGCAAGACATCCAAATAAACAACAAACATCTAACCTCCTAACCTAGGAAGGACTTTGAACTCATCAAATTTAAGTTTGCTCACCTACTCTCATCAAAGAAAGTTAATAAAATCACGTATCTATCATGAAACAAGTGCCCTCACAAAAAGAAATAGTCCACACACTCAATTCAAAAGATTGAATATAAATTAAGAACTTCATATCAAGAACAACTCTCACACTCACAAATAAAATCCACATGTATGTACAAAGAATCATAGGCTTGCCCATTATGTACATCTCCACTAATTAAGCATGCTTGAATAGAATCAAATAGAACTTTAACGGGTTGTAATGTAGGCTAGGGGACGGGTAGGAAAACTATAGAATGGTGACTTACACTTCCTTAAGCACTTTGCAATTTTAGACTTCATCACCCATTATTTTCTTCCCTTTATTTTTAGCCCTCTCTTCAACAATTATTTCACAAGTAATTCTCATCATCTCAAGAATGTTTCAACCATTTTCTTTTCCCTTTTTTTAAAGTTTTCATTCATAATAGCCACCCTCAACTTACGTATTTTACATGCGTTAAGGTGCACGATGTCCTTGGTAGGACCAGGGCCATCATCAAGGTAACTTTTTTTTTCTCATGTCACATTCTTTTGTTCTTTTTTTTTTCATGTCACATTCTTTTAAGGAGGGCTTTTCCATTTTCTTTCCCTTTTTTTTTTTTTAAAGTTTTCATTCATAATAGCCACCCTCAACTTACGTATTTTACATGCGTTAAGGTGCACGATGTCCTTGGTAGGACCAGGGCCATCATCAAGGTAACTTTTTTTTTCTCATGTCACATTCTTTTGTTCTTTTTTTCATGTCACATTCTTTTAAGGAGGGCATTTAAGCACTTTGTGGCTATCATTGATTACCTTTTCACTCAACCATCCCTTTTTCTCAGAATTGATAATTAAAATAAGTCTATGCTATAATGCTCAAGGAAGCAAGGTGCAAAAATTAGGGATTCAACAAAATAGTCAAGGTTAAAAAATGGCTACCAACAAAAGGCTACAGGCTCAAAAAGGGCTAACTAGTGATAAAATATCTGAAAAGGCTAAAATTTACCAGACAAAGCAAAGAAAGCCTATTATCATCTCCTAAACAAAACATCACTTTTTATTTCTCTATTATTATCTCCTAAAAAAAGCATCAATTTTTATTTTGCTTCAATAACATGCAAGGCAAGTTCTAGACTAAGATGCAAAACATGGAATAACAAAATCTCACCATACATGGCACAATTATCAATCAAGATGGATCAATTCCACTTCTAAGAGAGACAGGATCATAACAAACTACAAAATAAAATAAGTTATATACAAAGTCACAATCATGAACTTAGATGTCAAATAGTCTGCAATTTCCTTATCAATCAAGCATTCACAAGAAAGTACTGCTCAAAATTAGGGCCAAATAGTAAGTATCACATAACTCAAAAAGGGTCTTTTCTTTTCTCTCCAAAAATAAAAACACTAAAACAAAAATAAAATTTATTCCTAAAAAAGAAAACACTCGGTTCAAATGGACTATCCTCAGAAAAAAATCGAAAACAAAAGCCAAGGAACTCATCCTAAAAAAAAACTCAATAAAATAGTAAAAACTAGGAATTCATTCCTCCACCCCATACTTAAAAAGATGTTATGTCCCACAAAGCATTAAATAAAATTTAAAACAAGGGTTAGGAAAACTCTCTGAGGCCTCATGGCCTAACTAGTATCATGTTCTCTTTATTTTCATCAAGGGTCGAACACACCCCACACTTATGCTCAAACATGCTCCTTTGCTTCAAATTTTTTTTTGGTACTCAGTGTTCCCCTAATCTGCAAAAACAAGAGAAAAGAAAAAAAAAGAAACAAAAATGATACTAATAAAATAAAAAAATAAAATAAAATAAGAAGTTACACTAATAATTGGATTGCCTCCCAATAAGCGCCTAACTTAACGTCGCGGCACGACACCATCAATTTTACTATTTTTCCTTCCACTTTGAAGATATGAATTGCAACTCTAATTTCACATCAATTTTTCTATTACGCTCAAGGGGTGGTGGTATAAAAATAAAGGTCCCAAGCAATAGATATCACATTATGCACTTCTTGGATCCTAAGTGAGGAATGTAATTCTCCGATGTTGAAACAATAAATTCAAGAATATAGACACGTTGTTCCTCCTCCATAGACTCTTCTATAGGCTCAGATGGCTCGATTAATTTCTCATCATTTAAACATAATGTAGAAAAATGATTGGAATAAGGTCCAATGCGCACTAATTTATGAAGTGCATTATTTTTTACATCCTCATATTTACACATACTAGAGTTTTTAAAAATAATATTATCTACTTCATTACATAACTCTAGTGCACTCTTCTCAACAGTGACAACATCAATAACAATATGATCAAGCAATTGGCCGTCAACTTTTGGCTCTTCAAGTTGACTTATAAGTATTTTTTCTTCCTCACACATATTATTACTAAATTGTTGGGTGTCATATGATTTAATCTTTTCACTCAACTCAAAATTTAATTTATAGAGATCCCAATCAAAGTTACCTTCATCAATCATGCACTTAGATATTAATTTATAGCACAATATTAATAAACCTTCCATGTCCCCACACAACTTATTTTGTTGAGAAAAAAAATTAGCTTATAAGAATCCATAATATCAGAAGTACAAGAATTGCAAGAACACTTATCACTACATACTTTTTCATATGTCATCTCAAGAAGAGTAAAAGAAATATGATAATAATAAAAAAAAAACAAATTTAAAACAAATCCTAAGAAACAAAAAAAAACTACAAGTCAAAATAAATACTAAAGACAATTTCTAAGCCACATTCCCCGGCAGCGGCACCATTATTGATAACGTCCAAATATACTTCTTGAAAATAAATATAAATGATCATATGCAATATATTTACCCAACGATGAGTCGGGGTCGATCCCACAGAGAATATGGAAGAATATTGTCAATAGCAAATATTTAACTTGATAGTCGTTATATAAAAATGGGGGGATTTTAATTGAAATAAAATAAAAAACAATAAAAAATAGCTTTGAACTAAGTATTTATTTATATTCAGATTATTAGAAATAACTAGGAATGTGTTCCCCATAAGCTCATATCGCAGTAATCCTAACAATAGTAATCTTATCCTAGTGTATCACATGCAAAGTGGTAAGTTATGTATCCCTAAATCTGTGGTCCGGCAAATAGAGAATTTCACTCCGCATCTTGGTCCAGCTACGTGTGTATAATTTACTAACCCTTACATTTTACCTCATATTAGACATCACATCGATGTATGACTTAGTTTTCACCCTCGCACCAATCAACATTAGACTATTAGATAGTATCACACTAAATCTATGTTGATAATTCTTTTCTTGTTAATTACCTCTTTGGTCCAGCAAGTAGTAACAAGGCGAGTTCTAACGTTGGCCACCGTTAAAAAGACTTCTAGACGAAAGAATTATCAAAGCATGCTTCAACACTATTCAAGAATTACTTAGTTATTATTCATACTTTGTTAATCGTTTATGGTTCCCACAACCCTAGTTATGAAATTTAGCTACTCATTATCTCAAAAACACAATCAAAATTTACTAAAATAAATATGTTTGTGTTAATCATAAATAGTTAAGAATAATAGCTAAACTATCTTTTATTAATCACGAATACAAATAAATAATAAAGGAGAAGAAAGAATAAACCACAATTCTCCGGCCTCCACGGTGGCACTTCCAAAGTTCCTAAGCTAGAAGAAAATTTATATGGTATGTTGTTTCTTGGTTCTTCGCTCCCCCAAAGAATAATTTTTCACGCCCTATTTATAGATATAGAAGCCCTAAATTAAATAACTGAGTCCAAATCAATTTAGGAATCCAAAACCAAAAGGAATTGAATTTTTGTTTCTCCGCGTGTAACTTCCAATTTTGTGCGTGCAACTTCTTTTGATGTTGCTGCCTGACACATGGACCAGCAGGTAAGTTTTTCTTTCCTTATTTGCATATAAATTATATTAATATTATATTAACTTATTTTCATTAAGTTGTCTGCTTAATTTTCTTCTTCAATTTTTCATCTTTAATTCGTTTTAGATCCAAATTTCTTCAATTTTTCACCAATTTAATCCTACAAATAAAATATATCATTTAGCACAATCCATAAAATTTCTGCTAAAAAAGGATAAATATAAATAATAAATGTGAGGCAAATAATAATTAAAAATATGTATTTTGACCTCACATCACATAACAATCCTAGGATAATTAATTCCAGAATAATTAATTAGGTGATCAATTATTCCCAATCAAACAACCTTTGAGATTAATATAATATAATCTACAAACAATTATCTTCCATTGGTTTATATGAGACTGTGAATTCGAGTTTCTTATTTGGTGACAAATTATTAGGAGTGTGTATTGGTCGATTCGGTTTGATTTTAAGTATTATCGGTTCGATTTATCGATTTTCAGTTTTTAAATATGCTAAACAGATAACCAAATCAATAAAATATTCATTATCGATTTTTGGTTTATTGGTTTTGATCTTTAACGGCTCGGTTTTCGGTTTAACCAATAAGAAAATGATTTCAAAACAAATATATGACTTGTCCAACAATTTAACGCGAAATAAAAACGAGAGAAATCTAATTACTCATTGAGTGCAAAAGTTCTGCTTAGTGTAGTAAAAGTATAGCAAATACTCATAATTCACAACCCTAGTCGTTGCCTAACCTTTGTTGTCATTGTTCTTAGTTCTTAGGATAAATACAAAGATTTCTCTCGTTGTGAACCTAAAGACTAAAATAATATTAAAACCTAAAGGATAAATACAGAGAACAAAGTTAATTAAGTAATGTTGACTGCATAGGGTCCTTATAATTATAGTCTAATATAGTGATTATATTAATATCTTTTGTTTGATATTTATGTATGACTAAAAATTAAAATAGTAAATTATTATATTCTTAATGAGTTATCGATTAACCCAATAACCCAATATTAAAAAACCAATATCGAACTGATAACCCAATAATTTTTTTTATTAAAACCATTAAATAATCGTTAACCCAATAACTCAATAACAATAAACCAATAACAGTTTTTCGGTTCGATTTATCGGTCGGTTCAATTTTTGCACAACCCTACAAATTATTGAATGGACTTGACGTGTTGCCACTTAAGTAGATCAGATTCTATTTGCTATTAATATTGAGCTTTTTTTCAGGTACAAGGTGAATAATACGTACGTGATCTCATTCTTATGTAATTCATTAATTTCCACACATGTATTACTCTCTCCATTTTAAAAAGACTGATCTAATTTGATTTATATGGAGTTAAGAAAATAAAGAAAGATTTTTTTATTTTTGCAATCCTAAATTAAAGTTATGTTAAATGTACCAAAATGTTCTTTAATCTTGTGGTCTTAAACATGTCATGTGAAAAAAGTGAAATTAAAATATTGCTAAAAAGGAAAAATGATCATTCTTTTTTAAACAACCTAAAAAGAAAGCAGGTTATTTTTAAAAAAAAATAGATGAAGTATATATTTTAGTTTTAAGTGTATAAATTTAATGGTGATTCATTGATACAAAAGAAAAGGAAAATGAATAATGTAAGTGACATACAAGTGATACCTATATGTATCTTGTATCTCATGTTTAAGTCATTTTATATTATGTGTATAATTATACATATAATAGAATACATATAGCATACATGTGCACACAAGTGAATTGATACATATTGTGTATGCATGTTTGAACGTATATATGTCCTATATGTATCACCGTGCATACAATTGTGTATATCTCTGTATGTTTATGTCAAACGTATTTTAAATATGTATGTATGACAATTAGGATCTGTATGTATAGGGGATAGAGATGTATTTGAGAGGAGATAGAGATGTATTTGAGAGAGGATAGGGATGTATCCAAGATGAGATTTTTATAATTTTTTAAAGGAAAAATCACCCCATATATCTATTTAAGGCTTAATATTACAGCCTTTAGATGTACTTTTTTTGTATTACTACTTATAATAGTTTAATTACAAGTATTAACAGATTAGTTTTAATTTATAATTTAATTTATTTTATTTAATTAATTAGTTATTATTTTTATAATTACATTATAATTAATAAGTAAGAGAAATAACATTAATATTAGAGAATCAATTGTCATTATCTCTTACACCATTTTAAACATTAATATTAGAGAATTTATCTCTTACACCAATTTAGGAATTTTTTTCCAGATTTCACACAACAACCCCCACCTTCCTCTTTTACCCACACGTAAATCCCACACCCCCACCCCCACGTTTCTCTTTTACAGAGAACTAACTTTTTCTCTCTCACCATCTTCAACGTTTTGTAGAAATTGATTCGAATTCTGATTTTTTTAGTGAAAGAAAAAACAAAAAAAGAAAAACAAATGTAGAAATTGCTCAATCTTCAAAACCATCAACAAGAAGAACAACAAAAAAGAAGGAATCAGAAATTCCAATATCCAAAAAAGGCAAAAACATTGGGTCGAAGGATCAAAAAGAGAAAACAAACGAAGCAAAGAAAAGGGTGAGTCCCGCAAATCAAAAGGGAAAGAAGAGGAAGGGGAAAATTGTATTGGATGAAACTTGTACGAAATGTGAATAATATTTGTATGAATCGGTATGAATTGTGTTTTGACATTGGTATAAAATTGGTTTGATATCAGTAGTCCAATGGTATGAGTTGTTAAATTGGTATGCAAATGGTATGAATTATTAAATTACTCTGTTTTGTATGAATTATGACTAATATTGATATGAATTTGGGATTTTTTTCTAATAGGAAGGTTTCTTTTTCAATTTATTCACTAATGTATTTAAATTTTTAACATTGGTATGAAAATGGTATAAATCGATTTTTCTTTCAAATTTTTTTCAGTGATTGTGGTTTGTACACATGTCTATTTGCTGAATACATCAGTAATGGAGTTTTTGATATGCGTTCTGTTGATATCGATGCAAAGTAACATCATCAAAGGTATGCCACAATCATATAGTATTATGGAAACACAAAGAATGATGATGGCGCGACTAGTGAGAGTGAAGTAACCGGCACTGTTGCTAGCAAATTTGGTGGACCCCGCATAGCAAAAGAACATGCTCCAGATACCAGCAATTATCCCACACCAAGACCACGGAGATCAAATTTGAGATAGTTGATTACACCTTAGACTTTTTAGAATTACAAGTTTTTTTTAAACTTTTGGACGATATTTTTGTGTTTGTTACAGCTTTAAGTATTTGATATATATAATATCCACTGTTTTATTTCAAAAAGATACCAATTACATATGAATTATAGATTGACTATTGTAATCGCAGGATACTAGTTATATATAGACTGCATTCCAAATGAATACACCATTTTAAAGATAAATTACACATTGACTATAATAATTCTCGGGATAATAGTTATATACAAAATGCATACAAATTGGATTCGACATTTAGAGTTTATGATTTTACAATGTCTTATTAACTAGAAAGAAATCATACTATTAATTTAGAGTTCGTGAACTAACTCTGACTTATAATTGGTATCCAAACTTGATTTACTCGTCAATGACAACAATTCTGGAAAAAAAACGCAGAGAGAAACATTGAAGAAAATGGATAAAATAAGACTCTTTAATTAATTTTAACAGATTAGAGTGAATTAAGGAAAATTAAAAATATCAATATTTTAGTTTGCTATGAGGTTGATTTGTGTATTTTTTTTTCTTTATTTAACTTAACATAATATAACTAGGTCAAATCTAAAGAAAACCCTACCGCCGCCGTACATCTACTCAACATCTTCAGATTTTCGTCCTTCAAAATTGATTTATTTTCCTTTTATATCTTCTTTTTTTTCAAAACAGATTTTTACAATTAATTAAAAAACCCCTCTTAGGGGTGGGCCAAGCTGTTGTGGGTATGGAACCAGACACGAGAAGGAAGTATGTTGATGTTTTACGTCCTGCGTCCGGAATAGCTAAACCTATCCCAATGAAACCTATCGCTTATCTACACGGAGAACCAGAAATGTCATATATGAAATTTTCACTTTTTTAAAATGGTAGAAAATTTTACAGAATATGATAAAATAAGATTTGTATTTATATAAAAAAAATTCATATAATATATGTTTTGAGAAGAAAACTTAACTACCTAATCTTTCTATAATCTATTATTAGGGGCATTAATTAATAGAACTATTTAACAAAATTCCTCTTCATAAATCTTGCATCAGCATTGAGAAGGTCAAACCGCCCATTCAAACAATGAAAGGGAAGTTCAAATTAAAAAGGCTATTTTCCGGGTAGTTATGGATTTTATTTAACGTATATAATCTTTTTCTAATTTAAAAAAGTGACTATCAGGATTTACTAATATATTCAAATTGAAGTATTTGAAAAATCAACATGTCGACATATTACTGCACGCGTATGAACTATATTTACTAATATAAATGTCAAGGCAAAAAAATATGAATTTCTTGACAATATTCACTTAATTTGAAAACGTGTTGGATTCAGTAACAAGCAAGAAGTAAGGAAGAAAACAACTTTATTAATTTACAAGTAATTCAATACGTATCCTATATTGACTTGACGTGTCGCCAGTTAAGCAATTATCATTTAATAAATTAAGGGACAACAGAAAATTGATCTTATTTTATAGGTAGAATAGATCGTAATTTTTCTAAATTTATCGAGATTTCTTTATTGTATTTTTTTAAAAAAATTTGCGTTGGTTTAATCGCCCATTTAACTTGGTAATTTGATAGCTACAATTCATGGTCCACCGTCCATGGATGTGTGACAGACGCTGTCACACGTGATTTTTGTCTATGTGACTTTTTTTAGGATAATATATATATAAATGCTCTTTTTCTTATAAGATGTAAGTGATATTGAATGTCTTTTAACATATTTATATGCTATACATGTATTGGAAAAATACTGAATTCAACATGTTATGATCAAACAAGAATTATTTTAATTTTCCTATAGGTACTAAATATTTTCAATGTCAAAAGTATAATATAAAATATGATATAGTTTGTATTTGATAATATATATATATATATATATATCTTTTTAAGTTCACTAATTGTTTAATTAAGTAAACCATCTTTTCAGGGTCATTTCGATAGAAAAAAATGTTTTAAAAGATTGGAACAACGATATTTTTCTTATAATTTTTTATTTGGCTAAAGATCATGATATTCTAATAAAAAAAGAAGAAAAAAGAATGGTATCTAAAAAAGAAAAAAGAAAATTTTCACCAAATAGTTTATGTACTTGACCTTAAAAACGAATAATATAACGCATAAATAAAATAGACGCATGAAAAATATATATAAATATTTGGTTTTTATAGAAAATACTTGTTTGAAGTTCATTATTTTTTGGCTCAGCCTTGTTTTAATTTGGCTAATTGGCACTGAATTGATGCAGAGTTGACTTAGTTCTATTTATATAATTTCATTGCAAATCAGAAATATTCCAACGGTATATCATGACTTTATCCTTTATGTTTAATCTCCACGATTGCCTTATACTACGGACCATCATTTCTTGATTTAGAGAAAATGGATTATATTTCATTTCTTATAAAAGGGTATAGTTGTATAGTGGTTTTCATTCATTCTATTACATCTCAATCCATTACATTCAACTTATTCCACATAAGTTGTAGTCTGGCTAAATAGATTTTTATTAACTATACATCGACTGAGGAGCGGAAAGCCACTTGATTGTAAGGAGAGGGATTTAGCGAGAAAATCTCACTCATTTTCAGGTAAGATTTACTTAGCTCGCTCCTTGCTTGCGGAGCGGCATACCAATAAAAAGAAAAGCGTTATCGGAACTCTTACCATCCGAGTTTTTTCATTTAAGTTCATCTCACACCAATTAACCTCATTCAATTTATCCTCACATGAACCAACATACAAACCTTTATTATGTCTCTACAACTTCGGACAAACGACTACAACTTCACCACCCGATCATGATCCTACCGGCCCCTCCATGGAGTTGTTGCTAGGCTCTCCAATTTGCATCGTCTTGATACCCTTCAACGTCTAAATTTCTCAAAAAAGTGTACTTAAAGTTGAAGCGTCTCTCTCAGTGGATCGTTTTAGTAAGAGTTTCTCAAAGCTCATCTTTTTCTGAACCCTGTGCGTGCACCGAGCTGCACTTTTCTAGGCACGAGATCCTAGTAATTAAGATGAATCCGCTACAAGTTGTCGTTCAAATAGAAAATAGAGGGAAAATTCCTGTTTTCCTGAAGGAGAGTCTCCTTCATGCACTGCCAGGACGATTCGGCCTTGTGATCCAAATTCCCCCGTTCAGCACAAAGGTTATCGCGGCGCATACCTTCTTTGCCCGCAATAAGTCCTTCGGAAGGCCCTCTACCGTAGAGGTCCACCTAAATGGGAAATTGATTCAGCAGTTGACACCGCAGACCTTCGTACATTACCCGAAGATCATCATTGATGGTGTTTCTGATAATGGAGAGGGATCAATCATCCGTGTGATTCGTCCTCAACGACAGCTAGAAATCTCTCGTCTGAGGTACTTAATTTCTTTATGAAAAAACAATATATGAACTTTTAGAGTATATATCATAATCATTTTTCTGCTTTCAGTTTTGAAATGGTAAAGGGTCAAATACCAAAGGGGCGGCTCTACAGCTAAAACAAAAGGCAGTTTGTATTAAGCCCCCAAATTTAACCCTCCATTCCGATGTGATTTGTTGCCCCAGTCTTATACTATCAGAAATAATTTATATATACACCATTTGTTATATTTTTGGTCAGGCATGATATTTTTTAGTTTTATAAATATTGAATACTATATCTAAAGAATAATAGTAATAAAATGGATTTGCTATAATAAATTCATAAAAAAATTAACATGTCATATAAAAGTTGAAATTAAAGTGTTGTAAAAAAGAGGAAAGAGAAACAGACTGAAAAAGAAAATAGACCTTTCTTTTTTAAATGGAGCTAGTAACATTTAAGGCTTCATTCCAATGTGACTTTAGGCTATTAATGTATTTAAGTCACCCATGTCCTGTATTATTAGAAATAGTTTGTATTTACACTCCTAGTTATATTTTATATCTAAATATATTCCTCTTATTATACTTTGGTACAAATTTGTGTTTAATTTAAATAGGACAAGTTCAAAAATAAATGATCCACCCCAATTTTAAATGTCTATTTTTTTTTAAACCCAGCTGTTTGATCCATTCCCTCCGCGCGCTTAGATTTTTTTTTAAAATTTTGATTATTTCTTTAGTATATAAAAATGTAGTATCATTTTCATGTGAGAGGGGTTTATCACTTGATTTATTCACGTTATTTTGTATATATTCAATTTTGTTTATGATCAGGGTCTTTAACTTTCTGGCAAATGGCTATAAAGAAAGGAAAGAAGTCTGGGTTATGAAGGAGTAAGGACTCAGTTATATGCATGGAGACTGCAGGCAACAGCTATCATAAGAAATTTATGCTTTAGTTTTACTCGAATTCTGCGTGTTGTTTATTAATTATTGTTATGGAGGATGTGTGTTGATTCTGCGTGTTGTTTTTTAATTATTGTTATGGAGGACGTGTGGTGTTGTTTTTTCTTCGTTTGTTTTCCTCCTGTGAGTGTATTTTTATTTTAAAGATACGGGTGGTTTTGTTATGTTTTTGAATTTTTGATTATTGTAAGTCTTGTATTTTAATTTTTAAAGATGCTAGTAATTTTGTGTTTTTTTTTTTTTGAATTTTTTATTGTTATAACTAGTAGTTTTTTTAGTCATTATGACTTTGTTGCAAGAATGCTTATATTGTTTTAAGGAATCACTTACACAGTTACACGGTCTTTAGAGGTGCTTGTTCTTTAAAATACCATTTTGAAAAGAAAAAAAAAAGGAACTTTTGGACAAAAGGATATAAGTTTTAGACCTACAATCAAAGTAAGTTTTCATTTCATGAAGAGCTGTGAAAACTATTTCCAACAGGCTTTCCTCCTACGTACTGAAAGTGTCGTTTTTGTCCCAATGTCAACTCTTTATTCCACATCACCTATTCCTCATTCTTTAGTCACAATCCAATATTTTAGCTAATTGTTAACGACGCCTAATGAGGTACTACTATTCATTCTTTAGGCAAATCATCTCTTTCATTAATAAATGAGAGAAGTATTGAAAATGCTCTTGAACTTGGAGTGAATTACTTATTAGTTTCATCTTTAAATTTTTAACGGTCTTAAAAACACTCCTCTACTTTACTAATTCAACTTAAATACATGGTATAGCAAATGGTCCGTCTCAAACTTTTGTAGGAGCGCGGTGCTCATTAAAATCCGAGAGAAAGATTGAAAACACCCCTAAATTTAACGAGAATTTAGGGGTGAATTACTTTTTAACTACTCACTATTAATTAATACACACTTACAGATGTATATTACACATGTATATCAGTGTATACATTCTGTATATCTATACTCCTCCACAAACTTGGTACTGCAAAGATCGATGTTAGAAAAACCAAGTTTGGACATTAGATATTCATAGTATACTCTGTTAAGACTCTTGATAAGGCATCAATAGGTTGATCATGAGTTGAGACTTACTCAATCTTCATTAATCCTCGTCGAATTTTCTCCCTTACAAAATGGCAATTTATTTCTATGTGCTTAATTAGTTCTTTCATGATAGATTGGATTAGAAGCCAAAATATATCAACCAAGTGTTATGTCTGCACACTATAGGTTATGTCTGGTCTCGTCTGGTCATGGTCAGATATAGTAGCTTGCCCATAAGTCTTTGATATGCACCCCAATAAGCTACAATTTCATCTTTGGGATCTGTTGTTTCATATGTTACGTTGATCATATATTCATTAAATAGTTGTTGTAACACTTCAAACCTCCTAGGTGTAAAGGTCCAATATTAAGTGCGGAAAGTGTATTGGACGTGAATAAAGGTCATAAAAGAACCTCTAGCATAAAATTAAGTTGAAAGCTTCTCAAGCAATTAAATTTTGGTATAAGATCATACAAGGGTCGTTTGGGGTCGTTTGGTACAAAGATCAATAATGCAGGGATTAGTAATGCATAATTGGTAATGCATGGATTAGTAATGCATGTATTATTTTTATCAAGTGTTTGGTTCACTGCTTCTCACCTAATTTTGTATGTGTTCGCAATAAATTTCCTTAAGCGGTGAAAATATCCTTGAGTTATTATGAGATTTTCTATTTCATGTAATTGGGTCAAGGTATATAATTGACGGACAATATTTTTTTTTATAGCCTTTTAACTAGTTAGGAGAATAAAAACTTTATTGTCATGTTCATTATTTTCTCACTTAAATTATTTGAGGGGTAAATAATTGTCATCTTAATAAATTGGGGTTAAATATCCTCAAAAAGGTCACACAACTATAATAATTTATAGAGAAAATTTATTGAATTTTGTTTTGTATCAATAAAATAAAAAATAAAAACACTCTTTATCATAAAATAAAACAAAAATAAAAAATAGCAAAATATATTAAACTATTTTTATGCTCGAGATGTTTTTTTTAAAAATAATATTTTGAAAATTGATTAGATTCTTATGGGGGAAACGATCATCATATAAATTAAAATATTTGGTCTAATTTAAACAATTTTTATTTTTATTTTTTTGAGTGTAATAGTTTCTTAACTAATATATAAAACTGTTATCCGAAAGAAAAACTCATTTGAAAGTAAGTGAAAACTCGATTTTAATGCATTGCTTAATTTGTATTTTTGTCTCTTCCATGAGTGGACTTCCATCTTAGATACTTATTTTAATTTCAGGTTAATTCATGATTTATGTGGATGCTACTTGGTCACCAAGTCCAAGTTGTGCAAATGAAGATAATAATCTATCTTTAGGCAATACAAACATATATATATATATATATACACGCTCTTGTTTTATACTACTTGTGTACTGTTTCGATGGATTTTTGTGAAGGGGTGATAACTGACTTATGAATTGTTCTTAAATTCATACACCAACATTAGCATATTAGTCGATTAATAATATTTTGTATTAATAATAAATAGATTAAATAACTCATATTTTAGCAACAAAAAACTCTTTTTAAATAATAAAATTTGCAAACTAATTTATTTAAATAAATTTATTAGTATGTATATAAAACATAAAATCAAGAAAATAAATAAAATGATTAAAAGGATTTGAGGGGGTATTTTTTGTCTTTACCTAGATTAGTCCCATGGTGTTAGATCTCATGTATTACTAATACCACCAAATGGAATGTATTAGTTATACACCTATAATACGATGTAAGGTGTATAACTAATCCATAAATTAATTATACATAGACCCAAAATTCCTACCAAATATAGTACTAAATAATACCACACATAATATTTAGACTACTTCTCCTATTACTCCCTACCAAACGACCCCTTAGAGTTTTATTTTTCATGATGAGGATGCTTAATAATAAGCTCCCAACAGATGATAAAATTGCTAGATTTCACATTAATGGCCCTTCTATATGTTGTTGTTGCTCTCAAAATAAATGTGAAACTATCCAACATCTCTTTATTCAAGGTGATTTGGCAAAAAATGTTTGAATTTTTTTTCTGATTCTTGGGGATGATAACCTCAAAAACAGCATCATACAATGACTATGTTGCTCGGACTCTTCAAAAATGCCAACGGGTGTGTGTCGAATTCGCCAAAAATAATGTATTTTTGAAGAATTTGAGACGGATGCGGCATCAAAAGTGAAGAGTCCGTGCAACTAAGTGCAATGGTGACTTACGTAGTCCAAAAATAGTATTCACAGTTCTAATTCAAATGTTTGTCAACTATTATTTGTTGGGAACTTTGGAAGAGCAAATGTGCCTATAGATTTGAAGGGACTAAAATTTCAAAATGGTTCTTGAATTAAAAAAAGACACAGAAACGTTTTTCCTGAATCAAATAAAGCATGAGTTTCATATGATAGCCGCAGCCTCAGTATTCCTGCATCTGATTAAGTCCTTACTTCTTCACAACCCACACCTCCTTCCTCTCTTTGAACCCCATAGCAAGAAAGTTGAAAGCCTGATCATAAACCAGATCGAGTATATATATAAAACAACATGAATAAATGAAGGTAGGAGCAGTGGCAGAGCCAAAAATTTCATGAAGGGTGTCCAAGAATTGCATAGGCAGAAAAAGAAAATTAACGAATGGGTGCTATAAAATTTTGTAAATCAAACTATGTAACATAAATAATTATTATTTTTGATTAAAAAATATACCAAAATTTTTAAAATCAAACTAAATAATATTTAGCTTGAATGTGCATACATAATAGGAAGTGAACGGACAAATCCAATTTAGAATAAAATCACATTTATACTTAAGAATTTCACTGAGAAATCGAAAATAAAGAGTAGAATGAGATTTTTTAAAAGAAATTTTATATGAATCCTTTTTAACTTTTAATAGTTTTATAGAAAAAAGAAATAAAATTTTCTGATTAACTTTAAATTAAATAATTAATTTTAAATTTTATTTAAAAATTTAATGAAAAGAAAAAAAATCATAAGTCAAATTGATTAAAAATTTAATTGGCTAATAAACCTTTTTTTTCCTTAAAAATTTAAGTTGTAGGTCTCTAATTTAAGATTATTTTAATAGATAATATTAGTTTTACGGGAAAAAAAATAGCTGATTTATTAATTAATAGCTCTTTTGAAAATAAAAATATAATGTAGCTTTGGGGAATCAAACTTGCACGGATGTTGTTCGCCCCAGCTTTGGCTGAGCACCAGAATCCAATGGACTAAGAACGTTTGTTGTTTTAATTATTTACCATTTAAAATATATTTTATTTATATATACGATCTAGAAGTAAAATTAGAATATTCCTTTCCTATGCTTGTTATACAAGTCAACAAATAATAAGATGACAGGTGTCGAGGTACAAAATAGCATAGCAAATTTCTATATAACAGAATGTACAATGTCCTCAACAATCATCAAGAAATATAAAATATTCTGCAAATCCTTTTTCATTTTGAGTCGGGCCTTATTGGAACTAACAATTTAATATAATCTCCAGGTAGCGTCCGATTGCTGCTTGCTGATTTTCTCAGCAAGAATATAAGAATAAAAAAACAATAGCACACGCACAAGATGTTACATCAGCACATTTATTTATATATAAATCCATTCTTCTCTTTCTAATATATATTATCTCATAACTTGATATACTGAATATGACTATCTCCATGCTACAATATACTCAAAACTAAAACCAAATGCTAATCACAAAACTTTGCTCAGATACTGAAAGTTCACACTTGTACAGTAGTTACACTTCTTAAGCTGAAAGGTATCTAGTCAAATATCAATTCTCCAGGTAGCATCCCGATTGCTGCTTGCTGATTTTTTCAGCCACAACATGAGATTTAAAAAAAAAGAAAAACCAACAATAACACACGCACAAGATGTTACATCAGCACATCTCTTTTAAATAGAAATCCATTCTTCATATTATCTCATAATTTGATAAACTGAATACGACTAAAAGAATATTATTTGTAGATAATTTAATTTGAAAGCACTCATCTCACCTTTATATAAGATCAAGTACTTCAACACTCTTACCCCTCCACATTTTTTAGTGAACATTCTCTAGAATTTCTCTTAGATTCAAATCGAATATCGCTGATGATAAAACTAGAGTAGATATTTTTTATTTCCTACTTACATGAGATCATATCTTTGCTTTTATATCAATTTCTCTAATTTTGATCTTACTCCCCAATCTGATATTGTGGTGCTGGGTATATGTGTCGGCCTGTGTGTTGTATTTTTGCTTTTATTTGAATTTGCATTATGCCCTTCTCGCATTAATTGTGTACTAACATTTATAGAGTTTTTTTTTTTTAATCTTTCAAAACTAAATTTTGTTTAGGTCTCATTTGTATGTACTTAATGAAAATCTGAATATGAATGGTTGAGACTTTGACCATTAAGTTATTTTCATTATATTTAAGCATTTAATTAGTATTTTGTGTAGATCATATCCACCATCACCGGTTACCACCACTAACCAGCCACATTTGCCATCACTACTACCATCACCACCGCCCCGTCTTTGTAGCCACTGCCACCTTCTACTATCACTATCAGCCTCTACCACGATCAATTCCCACCACCAACAAACTTCGCCATCACAAATAGCACCGCCGCTAACTATCACTATACATTCTTCAGTCCCACCATTACTGTTGTCACCTCCATTGATCACTATTATCAACCACTACCCTCCATCATCATAACTAGCACCACCACCAACTACCACAAACACATCATTAAGTACCACACCACATTCTTCAGCCACTACCATCAATCAATTTCACCACACATTCCAATAAGGTCACCATTCAAAAAGTTGTAAAATAGATATAAGATTGTGTATAATAAACCCACCTTTTCCTGAACTCCGCTACTCATAGCAAACTTAGTTCACCGAGCTGCAGACAGAAGATCCTAGTATTAAACATGATGATGATTAATCTTTTTGAAGTGGTCGTTCAGGTAGAAAACAGGGGAGAAATTCCCGTCTATCTGAAAGAGAATTTCCTCTATGCACTGCCAAGCCGCCACGGCCTTGTGATCAGAGTAGACCCCTTCAGCACAAAGGTTATGGCGGCGCATACGTTCTTTGCCCGCAACAAGTCCTTTGGGAGACCCTCTAGCGTAGAGGTTCATATAAATGGGAAATTAATTCAGCGGTTGACGCCGCAAACCTTTGTGCATTACCCGAAGATTATCGTTGATCGTTTTACTGATGAAGAGGGATCAACCATCCGTGTGGTTCGTCCTCAACGAGCTCTCGAACTCTCTCGTTTGAGGTACTTTCTTATGAAAAAAGTACCAACTTTTATCACATTTCAATTTTGAAACGGTGAAGGGCCAAATACCAAAGGGGCAGCGGCTCTACAGCTAAAAGAAAAGGCAGTTGCCCTTAGTTTTGAAAAATTATTGATTCTAAAATTTCCGTACAAATGGAAAAAAATAAGTAATACAAGTTTGAACAATTTAGAATATTATGTCTCAAAAAAAATTAAATAAAAATGCTATAGTATACTTTATCAAAAAATTATTAAAATTTAGGCCTTCATTCGAATATGACTTTAGGCCACTGATGTATTTGAGTCGCTCATGCCTTATACCATTAGAAATACTATATATATCCTTCAGTTATATTTTTTATCCAAATATATCCCTCTTAAAAATTTACCCTAAATTTTAACGAAAGAAAATGTGGCAAGCCCGAAAACAAATGATTCACCCCAAATTTTAGATATCAATTTTTTTGAAACCCACTCGTTTAACCCATTAATTTCCTCCGCTTTGAATTTTTTTTAAAATAAAAATAAAAAAAGCTTAAGTTAAATTATTTCTATAGTATATAAAAAAGGTACTATCTTTACATGCTGATAACTTCATTTATTCATGTTGTTTAATATGTACTCTATCTTGCTTATGATCAGGGCCTTCAACTTTCTTGCTATGGGATTCAAAGAAAGAAAGGAGGTGTGGCTTGTGAAGAAGTAATAGGACTCAGTCAGATGCATGGATACTGCAGGCTACAGCTAGCATATAAACTCATGCTTTATTTTGACTCGACGAAAAATTAAACAACATTATGTTTTTGTGTTTTTCTTTTAAAATTATTGTTATGGAGTATGTGTGGTTCTTTTTAATTTCTTCATCTATTTTCCTCCGGCGTGTGTATTTTTATATTTAATAAATAATAAATTAAAGATACGGGTGGTTTTGTTTTGTGTTGAGTTTTTGATTGTCATAGGTCTTATATCTTTATTTTTAAAGATACAAGTAGTTTTGGTTTGAATTTCTGATGGCTAAAACTCTTGTATTTTATTTGGGATGGAATTAGCATTATGACTTATGCAAGAATGAAAGAGCAATCGCTTAAAAAACAACTTTTAGTAATAACAAATATATATATTAAAAAAGAATGCTAAAAAATTTATTGGTATTAATTAATTGTCATTAGATGTAATGTCGCTACAAACTTTAAGGACATTTACAAAAAGTGTTAATTACCGCTAAAAATATATATTTAACAATAATTAAGTCATTATCATTAATTATTTGTCATTAAAAATTATTTTTGGTGTACTAACACTCTTCTAGAGTTGTTCTTAAAGTATCCTTTTGGAAAAAGAAAAAAAACACTTTTGGACAAAAGGATACATGTTTAAGACCTACAATCAAACAAAGTTTTCATTTGATGAGTTGAGAAAACTATTCCCAACATCCTTTCCTCCTACTGAAAGTGTGTTTTTGTGAAATTTAATCCTCAGTTTTTGTCAAGATCGAATATTTTAGCTAATTGTAAACGACACCTAATATGAGATACTATTCACCTTTAGGCAAATCATTTCATTATTACATTAAACGAATACTTTAAGAGTAAAGTATTATGAAGGTAACAAGAAATATCTCAATAATTCTTTTTTTTTTTTTAATAAATTACAGTCTTATGAGAAGAATTGGCATTGGGACACCTTAATAACTTAATTTACTCTATACCCACTTAATTTATTTTTGGTTTATTTTCTAGGGTTTGACTTTTAAAAAGGGAAAAAGTGTGGGGTCATGGGTCTCTTTAGCCTTTTTAAAACTTGGGGTATATTTGTGAATGTGGGGTCATGGGCTTGCTTATTGTTTTTAAAACTTGGGGAAAATATATATCTTTACAAAAATATATTATAATCCCAATACATTTTACGTAATTTTATATTAAAATCTGATTTAAAATGTTAAAATATATTAAAAAGACACTTTTTTTGAAACCTTGTTCCGACGTTTCTTCTTCTCAAGTGCAAGGGTTTTTCATCTTCCCCATACACTTCTCTACCAGTGTAATCATCGCTTCTCTTCCCCATACACTTCTCTGGGATCTCCACTTCTCTTTCATTAACTTATACAAACTTTTCAACCATTTCATCGTCCTAAACGTCTCTCAAATCTTCATTTCTTTTATTCAATCTTCTTTCCCAAGTTCAAAGCATTCATCTTTGGTAAGTTGAATCTTCTGTAATGGTGTTTTTCGATAATTTTTAGCCGTATTTAGTTGTTTATTTTGTTATAGTAGTGTAATGATTTAATGATTCTTTTTTCTGGACTGTTTTTCTTCATGTTCTTGTTAAGGATGAATTTTTCGCCGTATTCCATGAATATTTGTGGTCTCTAATGACATTTTTGTTTGGATATAAATATTTTACCCTATTTGGTTGCTTATTTTTTTTTAAAAAAAATTATGTTTATCTCGCCTATTGATTTTGAAATTTTGACTAAACTTTGATCAACTTTAGTGGCGTTTTTGTCAATCGCATTGTTGATTTCTATTGGATCTGCTATTTATTTTGCATGTTTTATTGGAGGTTTACTCTGGTTATGGCTAAAACTAGAGGTGGGATTGTTAAACGGTTTGTTCCTAAGCCTTCCAAAAACCAGAAAAGAAAGGCTGAAGAAACTTTAAGATCTTCAAAAAAGAAAAAAATTGTAGTTGAAGAACCCAAGTCTAATTCGGATTCTGATACGATGGTTGAAATTGACAACTATGAGGACAGTAGTACCCTGGCTACTGATGATGTTGAGTCTAGTGAAGAAAACACTGACAGTGGAGATGAGGAGAGTAATAGAGATAGCAGAGATACTGGAGATGAGGATGATGATCTCCTGTCCTTGCCAACTTGTGCAAGAGAGATCTCTGGTAAGTCCTATAATCTAACCACATGGATGGATGAGTTAGGATCTTTTCCAGCAAAAATTTCTGTGAGAGCAAGAATGACTCTTTATCGTGATTTTAGAAATGTTTTAGTTCAAGAAAAAATTTATAATGACTTTAAAGGCACTTGTTTTGGACATTTAGGACATATTTCAGAACATTACAAGTTCAATGGACAAATGGTCCACTATATGTTGTTGCGTCGTGTAAAAAATGATAAAAAATTGCATGAGATGTGGTTTTGTGTGAATGATAAGTCTGCTTGTTTTGGCTTAAAAGAGTTTGCATTGATTATGAGGCTGAATTGCTCAGCATACCCCCGTGATGCAAAAATGAAAAAAGTGCTTCAGAAAGGTGAGAAATTTTTCTATAAAGTGACCAAGAATAAGAAAATCAGTGGTACAAAGTTGATGAGTTTGATTAAGGGTACCAGATTGAATAAGGAGCAGAAATTGAAGTGCTCTTTAGTTTGGTTCGTCCACTCGATGTTGCTTGCCCATGATCGATCTAAGATTGTGGATTCAAACCACATTTAAGATGGTCGATGATTTAGATTTTTTCAAGAGTTATCAGTGGGGAAAAGAGTGTTTTGATTTAACAGTGAAGTATTTGAAGAACAAAATTAATTTGAAGAAACAAAGTGAAGTGTACAAGGAAAGAGGGAATGCATCGTATGCTTGTATGGCTTCCCCTGGGTATTTCTGGTACTTATTATCAATTATGTACTTGATTGATATTAAACTCCTATATATTTATCTAGTATTTCATATTCTATGTTTATTTAATTGTTATTTTATTAATTTCAGATTTGGATATATGAGACTTTTCCTCATCTTGGTAATTATGCAAAGAAGTCCTTGAATTCTCCTCTGCTAATTCCCCGTTTACTTAGATGGCACATGACAAAGAGCGATAATATTGTCGAAGGTGATCCATTTAAGTACAAAGGGAGAAGTACAGAGGTATAAACTTATTTATTATTATCTAGCAATATTTGTAAATTAGTGAAGGTCTTGTACTATTTATATTTTTTTTTGTAGGTTGTGCATCCATACCTCATACCTACTGTCCATGAGACAAAACAAAATTATATGGCAACATTAAAGCCATTTACGAACGAAGTGAAGGGCACAATCATTGATACCTTAAAGGCCAGTTTGAAAGGTGTCACTGTCCTCACTTCTGCGGTAGAGAACGAGGAGGATGAAATATTGGGTGAGAACAATTCCAACCAACCTTGTGAGAATTTTGTTTCAAGTGGACAGAAAAATTAAGATGATAATTTGTGTGAGCGTGTTGCATCCCTTGAACTATCAATGATGGAAGTTGTTGCTTTTATACGAGATGAAAAATTGAGAAGAGCTCATAAGAACAAGAAAAATGAAGGTAGACTAATTTATATACTATTTGTGTAAATAATTTATTTGTAAGAATGTTAAGCCACTGATCTTGCACCAGTTAATGAAGACTATACAGCACCAACAGCTGATAAAGATGATGATGCAATTGATGTTGATGAAATCCTTCCATTAGCAATAGTTGATGAAGATCTTGTTGCAATTGATGAGTACTCTGCAGAAGAAGTTAATGGACAAGATGAAGAAAGAGAAGAGAAGAAACTGGAAGAGAACGAAGAAGAAATTAAAGAGAAGTTGGAAGAGAAAAAAAAAGAAAAAAAAAAGTAGCAGATCGAAGAGAATAAAGAAGAGGAACAGATCGAAGAGAAGGAAGAAGAACAAAAAGAAGAGGAGAAGATCGAAAAGAACAAAGAACAAGAAAAAGAAGAGGAGCAGATTGAATTGTAGGAAGAAGAAGAAAAAGAACAGGAGAAGCTGGAAGAGAAAGTAGATGAAGGCTTGGCAGAAGAGGAAAAAGAAGGCAGTGATGAAAATTTAGTGGACGTGATGGGTATTGTTATGGAGCTCAATGGTGAACTAAATGGTGATGAGTAAGATATTTGTGATATTGATTTATTAAGACATTTGATTTTTGAAGTTGGTTTAAGACAATTGATTTTTGAAATGGTTGGTTTTTTGTGTTGATGATAAGACAATTAGTTTTTAAGATAATTAGTTTTTGGTGGTTGAATATTAAGACAATTGGTTTTTGAAGTGGGTAGATGATTAAGACAGTTGGTTTTTTAAATGGTTGGTTTTTGGTGGTTGATGATTAAGACAGTTGAATAATGAAATGTTATTTTTGTTTTGATGGATATTGTTGCCAGTTATCGACTTTAAATTGTATATATAATGCATTGTCTTACCAATTCCAAAAAAGACTTCATTTTATTAATAGATTGTACTACTACATGAGTAAAAGATATAAGATTGTACTACTGCATCCCTGTTACACATTTCCAAAAAGCAACCACTAACAACAAACCATACAGTATAATTTTTAGGCCTTTTTCTTTTTCTTCAGCCAATATCAACTTTTATTTTAGTTGATCCCTATCTTTTTCGGTGTCTTTTAGCAATCCTTTAAAGTGATATCTCTGCTCTTCAGCCTCTTTGAGTAAACTCAATAGCAAATCCCTATTTTCTTCGGAGTTTCGAAGCCTTTCTAATATTTGAAATTTGGTAACGCCTTGAAAATTTGATGTCTCGAGTTCCGGACTCAATTTTGATGGGATGCTCGTTGATGAATCATTTTCAAGCCACTTAAAAAAGAGCATGCACCAATTGCACAGTTAAAGAATTGTCGACATTGGTGTGTGACGTCCTCAACATAGTTAAATTACCACAACGACAAACGTAAGATTTTTTTGCATTGGATGTTTGAGATGCTTGAGACATAATAAAAAGAGATGTTTAAGTATTATAAAATAGAATAGGATGGAAGAGTTCATGAATCCTTCTTTTTATACACTAAAAAAAAGCAAATGTTATCGTTGAAAAGTAGCAATTTGTACTTTGTTACCGTTGTAAAACTTGGATAATTATGTATTGTCAGTATTGGTAAAAATATATAGATAATTAAGACAGTCGATATTTTTTCATGTGCTTGGTTTAGATTGTACCAACGACATCTATACTTCAACACTAATAAGGTATATGCGGGTTGATATCATGATCCATAAATGATCTATACTGCACCTACTAGAGTATGACGCTTAAATATAGACCGTAGCTAGTATAATTTAAAAGGGAGAATGATTAACTAATAATAAATAATATTATTGAAATTTATTAAATTAAATAAGTTTAAACAAGTAATGTAAGGGTCCACATACATTGGGGGTGGAGATAAATGATGTATGAGAAAGAGTTGTAGTTATACAATCAACATCTTCAAACTAATGTGTGAAGAAAGCACAAGTATGAATGAGGAATAGTCATGTGTGGTTATACAATCAACATCTTTACAACATAAGCATGTGATCATGCATGAGTCCATATAAATTGGGGTGGCAATCAACAATGTGTGGTTGAACAAGTGACATCCTCACATCATACTTATGTTTTCTCAAACATTGTTCTAAGAATGTTGATTGTATAACTACAACTATTCCTCGTACATCACTAATCACCACACCCAATTTATGTGGACTCTTATATGATCATATGACTTGTTTAAACTTATAAAATTGGATAAATTTCAAATATATAATTTATTATTAATTAATTAGTGTCTTTTTTAAATTCTACAAGTTTTGGTCTATATATAAGTGTCAGATTCTAGTAGGTGAAGTATCGACAATGCATTAACATAGATATAAACCCGAATATACCTTGCTAATGTCAAAGTGTAAATCTCATATGTCATACATACACCACACACATATAGATGGATCGATTGTATAAAGGGTCTATATATTTTTATAACCAGTAAATATTTAGATATACAAATTTTACAACGGTAAAAAAAAGGTTCAAATTACTACTTTTTTTAATGGTAACATTTATATTTTTGACAATTCATTAAGGATTCGCTTGGTGGAGTGTATATGCAAATAATGCTTGTATTAGTTATAGTTGAATTAGTTATACTTAGATTATTTCTTAAGCATTGTTTGATTTGGTGCATTAAAAATAGTCACAAATATCATTATAATTCATTCTAATTCTAATTCTTAATCATATTCTAATTCATGCATTAGAATCATTGCATTACAAATTTCATGAATTTTCATATATTAATAATACACAACTTAATAGACAGTGTACAAAATGTATGTCATCTTCTGATTGATCTATATTAGATCATGAGTAATTACGATAATAGATGACAATAAATTGACCAAAATGCTGGCAGTAGCTTGATTACAGTAACAAAAAACAACAGTAGCTTGATTACAAAAACAAATTCAATCAAGCTTGTTTAAGATTTGTTGTTGTTCACACATGTAGTTCTCTTGTGTCCGGTTCTCTTACAAATTGAACATTTGTTCCTTCTCTTGCTCTTGAAATTCTCACCGATGTCTTTGACACGTTTTCTTATTTTTCTTCCAAGCTTGGTATCGACAAGAGGCGGAAGAATGTTCACATTAAGCAATTCTTCTGGAACACACCATTCCGACTCGAGAGGGACAACATTAAAGAATCCATGTATGCAAAAAGGTACGCTTCAACTTTATACAAAGGCGAAGAGTACTCATAGATGCTCATACCATACTCATTTTCATGCTTCGATCGCAAAGCGGCCATCGCGTGAGCACAAGGTATCTTGATCTAGTCATATTCCCTACATGAACATGACTTTTCCAGTAGGTCCACATAGGCAGTAACATCGGCACTGAACACGTTAAATTGATTGTCGTCCCCGATTACATTCTCCACATACAAGGAGTCGCCCTCGATCAGTTTTTTTCTTGTAATTTTTTCGACAACCGGCACCATTTGATTACCCATTGATTTGAGGATACATGCATGCCTCTCCCTAAACAATTCTCTAAACCTCTTAGCAATCGAATTAAATATATATGAAACGGCATACTCTCTTTCATCTATCAACATAACAATGAGTGACTCGACGATATTTGTGGTCATAACATCATATCTATTGCCAAGAAAATGTGCCCTTCTCCACTTCTCAAAACCAATATCATGCTCAAGGACGATGGCTGCAACAGGGCATTTGTTCTTGAATTCTACAAAATGATTGTCAAACTCCTCCAAAGAATAAGCCTTTGCCGCATTGTAGTAAAGATAAAGGTAATCTCCATAATGATGATTTACGCAGATAGTTTCACTGAGGTGCCTCATACAATATCCGTGGTGAGCATGATTGTAAACGTTCACAATATCGTTGGTGATACTCTTATGTCTATCGGAGATAAAACACAAATCTGGTTCATCGATCACAATCTCCTTCAATTTCTCAAAGAAGAATGTCCAAGATGCATCATTCTTTTTGTCCACGACACAAAAGACAATTGGATAAACATGATTCTCTATATCTTATGCAACAACACTCAACAACACGCCCTCATATTTATCATGTAAATGAGTGTCATCAACCGTATTTACCTTTCTCATGTGGGCAAATACCTTAATGCAAGCACCAAAGGCCAAGAAATAATACAACCTATGACTATCCTCGTTTACCATGAGACAATAACTAGAACCAACATTAAGTGTGTCGAACATGTAGGAAAAAGCTAGTAAGCATGAATATCCGTTCTCCGCTGTCCCTCGGACCATTTCCTTAGCAACCACACCACATTTTCAACATTTCCAATAGCTTGGACTACAATCAAAAGAATTAAACATAGCTCTTTGAATCTCTTTCATTTGGACCCTTGCCATCACGATACATATTTACACAAAGTGAAGCAATGACTTTGATTGAAATTTTTCTATGGCTACTGTTGGCATGTTCAACGCCACAACTATGTTCGCCAATGTACTTATAGATATGAAATCTATTCGAACACTCATATTTCCTCGCCCGCAACATCCATGCGCTATTGCGAGATACACATTTCACCTTTAAGTATTTAGTACAACTCTTCACAGTAGCAAAATCAAAAGACTTTTTTGCCGCCACTTCGGCTAATAACAATTGCAACTCATTCTTGTTACTGAAAGTTTGGTTTATACATAAATTAGTTCCATCGGAGAAGGAATGGTTGGATTGTGATCCCAATTCTTTTTGTACTTGCATTTCTTCACAACATTCGGGTTTGGGATCTTACGCATCTACTAGCTGATTTTCCATATTAGTTGGGTCATCATGTATATTCATTGAATGATTACCCAAACTCTCATTTGAATTATCACCCAAGCTCTCCTTTAAATGATCACCCAATCTTTCATTTCTAATCGAATCATTATCGTCGTTAAATGAATTCGTTGGTTCAATTGGAGGTCTCACATTAACGTTTATCCTCAATGTAGGCCTAGAGCAATCAATACCAATATCTAACATGTACAAGCTCATGTGCCTATCATTTTTTATGAATGTGGGGTGTATTTTTTCCCTCTCATTCATTTGATAGCTAATCACCAAGTCATTTGGCTTGCAAGTTAACTCACCGACCTCAATTATGCTTGCAATCATATCGTCATATGAACCATTGCGATGCAACGCAATGGGCACTGTCGTCTTACTAAAAGATTTCCAATTCCAACTTTTGGGAGTCTCCTCCCATACTCTCATATAATCACCACCAGCAACAACAAATTTAGCTACTGCCATTATAGACTACAAAGATAGATACTAGATTACAGTATCAGTCGTTAACGATCGATGAAGTATGACATCCGTAAAGAAACGCAACTGAATGAGATCGTGGTTCAAAATATAGCTCCTGCAACGGCGAAACAGATTTTTAATGCTTTTAAACTACTACAATGTATCTATAATGAATTATCAAGTGTTTATTATGGAAGATTTTTCAAATTTCTAAAATGGCGGGAAAATCATTTTGAAGCTTGGTTTTTGAAAGAAAATGAAGTAAACATGACTATGGAGTAGGAGATGATGATGATTTTACCTTGAAAATGGATATTTTGGCCGGAAAACTCACCGAAATCGTCAGTTTTGACAGCAGCAAAAACGAGCTGCTCTTCTTTCCCGTTTGGTTTTTTTTTTTCTAATATAATTTTTAACAAATGCAAATAAATATATATTATTCCAAATTAGTTGGAAAAGAAGGGGGGACCAAAGTGGAGATAAGAAAACTTAGTGAGGTCTTTTGTATGTGACAATCAGGGCATGTGAATGATGTCACTAATAGTGGGTATACCACAAATTATTCAAGACTTTTGTCTTAATGTTCAATTAAGTTTGGAGAGTGGCTATTTTGCCAACTCTCCCCAGTCTTATCTCTGGGCAATGTTGTATTAAGCAAAAAGATACAAGGGGGGCTGACCTCAAATACAACACATTTTGTGGTGATCACATCACCATTGAATAAGACAGAAGAGGCTGAAAATAGCCAAGCTTCTTGCAAAATTACCACTTATCTAACATAAAAGTTGGCCTTGTCAAATTTGGATCGAATACAAGGCATTTGCCACTTATCAAGTTGAAAGGGGCCTTTAGAGGTTCTGTGCAAATCAAAATAGGAATACAACTTGATTTTGGTCGGTGGTCGAGGCTAGTTTGGCGAAACTATCAGCTACTTGATTGCACTCCCGATAGCAGTGCTTCACTTCAAAGTTTGTCGCATTCTTGATCTTTAGCATCTTATCGATGATGTGTTTCAGCTTCCTATTATTGGAGTCATGGTTAGTAACCATATCAACAATCACCAATGAATCGAGTTCCAGGATGAAGTCAGTATACCCTTGGTGATAACACCATTTCACTGCAAACACGGCTGCAAGGGCCTCTGCGCTATTATTGTTGTTAAATTGAACTGAGACGGCAAAGGCCATAATTAATTCTCCTTGGTGATATCTCATAATACCTCCAATTCCTGTGTTATTGCTGTCAACGAGGTAACTTTCGTCCGTGTTAACCTTTAGCCTTCCAACGGGAGGCCTTTCCCATTTGACTTGTATCCTTTTTGTAGTAGGTCTCAATCTCTCCACAGTGCTGCAGATTGTTGGCCAATGATTGATGTCTCTAAATGGAGGGTAAAATTTGCTTACTACCTCCTTGATGGTCCAACTTCCTTGCAATATCATTCTTTACATAAAAAGCTTTCTTTGATTGCCATATTTGCATGATCATCTCTGTTTCCAAAGTTCCCAACGAACGATGATTGGTGTAACCTGTAAAATAAGTTTATGAATATCATTAGTGCACTTCTCTTTTGAAAATTTCAGGTATTGGCAGATCTATATGTTGAATCCCTAGGGCACTGCCAAAAAAAATTCATATTTGATGAGCAGCTTCACTTTCAACAAAAAAATGTTGATTAGTTTCACGTGTATCATTTCTGCAACAAATACACATAGATCTTTTGTCAGTTCCGAATCTACTGATTGTGTCATCAAAGGGGACTTTTTTCTTCAAAATCTTCCAATTAAGAAAAGATATCTTAAAAGGAATTCTATTGTGCCAAAGATTATTGAAGAAAGGATTTTTGATTCCAGAGGCTCTAATTGTTTGCTAGGAACTTTTATTGGAGTAAACACCATCATCTGTGAGTTGCAAAATTGGGAAGTCTTATTCATTTTGGTCACCAATTTCAAGTTGAGCAATGTATTGAGCCATGTAAAGGAAGAACAATGAGAAGTTTAGTCATATTCCAATCATTATAATTGAAGAAAGCATTAACATTGAGATTTGTTGATCTTCCTTTACTAGGGAATATCTTAGCTAAAGCTCTTTAACCTGTCCAATTATCCCACCAAAAATTAGAATTACCCGCTTGAACTTTCCAGAGGATATGAGGCTCAACATTACTCATAATTTTCATGAGACTTTTTCAAGTATGAGAGTCAGCCAAAATTGGAACTTTTTTTACACAATGAGCTCTTTTGCAATATTTGTTTTGAAGGTACTTAGCTCACAGGGAAGGGTGTGTCCTCAATCTCCACCATCTTTTCACCGTGTGAGAATCAGCGATTTCTTCCATTTTTCTTTTATCAATACCTCCCTCATCTTTAGGTAAACACAACTTTTTCCAAGACGCCCAGTGGTATTTATTTTTGCCTTCAGAGACTCCCCATAGAAAGTTTGCAAAATACTTTTTCATAATGTTCAAAACACCCTTAGGTGGTCTCATAGCCGACATGATGTAAACTGGAAGAGATTGTAGAACATGTTTACTAAGAATTAACTTTTCTCCATACGAGAGCATATTGCTCTGTCAACCATTCAACTTCTTCACAATATTGGCCAACATCCCGTCAAAGAGGACTCCATTTTTTCTCCCATAGTAGATAGAACATCCAAGGTAGGTAAAAGGAATTTTTTTATCCATATATCCTGAGACCATCCTCATTCTGTTGATCCTATAAGCCGAGGTATTAGGGGCAGTGATGAAAAAGCTTTTGTTGTCATTAACTTTTTATCCCGAAGCTTTCTCATATCTACTGATTTGATACTTAATGAGTTTGATGGGTTTTTTGTGACCTCCACAGAATATAATGATATCGTCAGCATAAGCAAGATCACTACAACAAAAATAACATTTAGCGGTAATAAATATTGACATTAATAAAGAGTGCTAAAGTCTTTACCGACATCAGTTAAGTGCTATTAGAACCAATGTCGCTAAAGACTTTACGGACATATACAAAGAGTATTAATCACCGCTAAAAATACATATTTAGCGGCAATTAAGAATTAATTACCGCTAATGATCATTTTTATGTAGTGGATGGTTAATAATAGGCCCTCTCATATCCATTGTGAAAGATTTGAAATGTTTATTATGATTGAGGATATTGAGAAACCTAGACAAAACCTCAGCTGCAATAATAAAAAGGGAGGGAGAAAGTGGATCACCTTGTTTAAGACCTCGAGTGGAAGTGAAAAAACCACTTTGTTACCATTAAAAACAATAGAGTACCACACTCCTGCCAATAAGTTTCCAATGATATTTAGCCAAATATCTAAAAAGCCAAACTTTTTCATGACAACCATTAGGAAATCCCAACACATCCTATCATATGTTTTTGTCATATCCAACTTGATAACCATATTGCCTCATTTATTATATTGTTTGATACCGTGGACAATTTCTTGGGCCAACATAACATTCTCTGTGATGATCCTACCTATGCCAAAGCCACTTTGATTCTCAAAAATTAGTTTCTCAAGAAAAGGATTCAATCTAATAGAAAGAATCTTAGAAATAATCTTGCAGGAGAAATTAGTTGAACTAATCGGTCTAAGATCAGAGAAGCTAACTGGAGGATATATTTTAGGAATAAGGACCAGGCAGGTATGAGTGAAAAATTTTGTAAGTTTCTTGCCATTGAAAAAACTTTGAACAAATCCTTAACATCATTGGAAATTATGTTCCAACATTTGTGATAAAAGGTACCATTATAGCCTTCAAGTCCTGCAGAACTTGTAGAACTCATGCTAAAAACAACATTCTTAATCTCAACCATATTAGGCATTGCAGTAAGATATGCATTATCCTCTTTTGGTATCTGTAAAACTATGGGAGATATTAAAAAGATGTTCAAAATGGTATGTCGCAGCATCAGATATACCTTTATCACCTTGGATACACATGTCTCAATGATCTTTAATATTGTGGATATAAAGCTTCCTCTTTTTTTCCCTTATAGCACTGTGAAAATATTTAAAAAATTTATCCCCCTTTTCAAACCAGTCTATTTGAGCTTTTTGTTTCAATAATTTCTCTTGCATGGCCATCCATCTAATGTACTCGGCTTGTCCTTTATGAAGCTCTTCTCGACAGACCTCACTATTATGTAAGAGGTCTTGTTCTTTTAAGTAGTGACGCCTCTTCCCAAATCTTAGCCTGATCAAACACATTTCCAACGACTTTCTAGACCAATTACTAAGATTTTTGCTAAGCATTTTAAGTTTAGATTGAAGCCTTCACATAGGGTTACCAATGACATTGGTGTTCCAAGACTGTTCCACCAGCTGCATAAAAGTAGATTGATCAGCCCAAATATCTAAAAACTTGAAATATTTGATACATACCTGCTGTTCATTATGGCAGTTGATAAGAAGAGGCCTATGATCTGAACTTGTTCTTCCGAGATGATTAACTTGATTGGTGTGGAAAATCTCAGCCCAATCACCATTAATAAACATTTTGTCTAGCATCTTTCAAATTCTTTTTCGTGGCTTCCTATTGTTACACCATGTGAATTTTGGACCAGTATATCCCAAGTCTACAACTTCACAAGCATCCATAAAAGAGCTAAAATCCAAGCTATCTCTCATTTTATGTGTCTTGCCACCCATTTTCTCCTCGGGATCCAAGATGACATTAAAGTCACCCCCAATGCACCAAGGACCTTGAATCGTATTGTGGACTTTATTAAGATCCGTCCAGAGCTCATGTCTTTCACCTGAGGCGCATTTTGCATAAACAGTTGTAACATACAAATCATAATTAGCGGGACTGTAAAACTTTTTAATGGTAATTTGTTGATCAGTGTTAGCAACAATCATTGTCTGGTGATTACCCTTCCAAAAGAGGCAGATTTAGCCATTTTTCTTGGAGATGCAATGTTGATATCCCAAGAATTTCATGTAACGGTTGATCCCGTCATGTTTACAAAGGGCTCCATGATAACACTAAGATTGACCTTGTTGATTTGAATAAGTTTTTTAAGCCTATGAATGGATTTTTTAGACTTAACACCCCTAATATTCTAAAAAATAGAACTAATCATTGATAACAATGAGGTAGATCAGTTTGTGTTTCCCTTCGTAGTAGGGAGAGTAGATTTTTCATTATTTTTCTCGTAGTTTTCCCCCTGTTTATTTCTGTTTTTCTGGGCAGGGGAGAAACAATCATCGTTGCTATTATCAAAGGCCTCAGATTGAAGTTGATCTTCAAGAATAGTAATAGTTACTCTGTTAGGAGAGGTAACATCAACATGTTGATGTACAATCTGTTGTTGGTGATTCTTTGTCTTGTTGTTGCCTTTCCCTATATTCTTGAGAACATTTGTGGGTTTCACGATGGTCTTCAAGTTACTAACAAGGCTCTTATTCAGGTCGACAATCAGATTAATAGCAGGGAGATCTTTGATATTTGGGGAAATGCTAATTGATTCCTCTTCATGATTCTGGTGATTCAAATGTCTCAACAATGTGTTCTTCAATCTGTGAAGGTTCTTTTAATTTCCTAGACCTCCTTCTTTTTTTATTCTTCTTGGTAGACTTAATGATCTTGAGAAGCATACTAGGATTTTTGGTGGGCATAGTCCTCTTTTTACTCTTTTTGTTCTTCTCGGCTTGGTAGTTGGGCCTAGATTGAGTCTTCTCATTTGTAGTTGCAGTGATATGTCCACTATGTTGGTTTTCTTATTTTTCAACATGATGGATTTGTGATTCATCCTTAGCATTACTAAAGCACTCATTATGGTTAGAGCTTGTATCCTTCTCTTAATTCCCTCACGAGCATCCTCTCTGCTAGAGTTTTTGGCTTTGTTAGCCTCCTCTCTCTTAGCGCTTGTACCATTTTCTTTACTTTCCTCACGAGCATCCTCTCCACTAGAGTTTTTGGCTTTGTTAGACTTCTCCTTCTTAGCGCTTGTATCCTTTTCTTTACTTTCGTCATGAACATCCTCTTTGTTAGAGTTTTTGGCATTGTTAGCCTCCTTCCTCTTAGCATCAACATTTTTTTTCCTCCCAAGAACTAGACAGTCACTCAACATATGTCCAAGTTTTTTACATTGTTTGCAGTATTTTGGGATTCCCTCGTATTCTAACTTTTGATAGTATCCCCTAAGAGGTGAGTTATCATTTTCGAAGCCAATCCAAACAGATTCCGGTTGGGGCTTGAGAAGGTCAATCTCAACCCTGACCTTGGCCATGCTCGGCCTAGTTCTTCCCCTCGTAGCCGAGTTCATTTCTAAAGGAGTACCAACATTGCTAACAATTTGTTTTATGTATGCCCAAGTGTGTAGATGAAATGGAAGATTAGGAAGGAGAACCCATATCGAGGCAATAGGGAGATCCTCCTCCGGCTTGAAGTCCGGAGTCCATTTTTGCAACCATATTTGTTGACCTTCAAATTCAATGACTCGTTTGTACCAAATCGAATTGGAGTCCTCCTCGTTGGTAAAATCAAGGAAAATATTATAAGTATCAAAAACACCAATTTTTTCCATTCCTTTGAGCGAGATGAGTTCCTTGAATCTGGACCGTAGTTTCTCAATTTGAGGTCTGGCCCTAAGAAATCTGCCAACAATGGTGAATTTACATTCAGAGGCCATGATGCCATAGTAGTCAGTAGATTTAAATATAACTGTGGGGACACCATTATGAATTGTTTGCCTTGCTTTAACAAAGTCTGACAGTGCGTTGGGAAATCGATGTAGAAGAGGCTGAGGAAATAGCGTTGGCATACGTGGGTTCTTCCGCAATTCCTTGCATATTTGGTTTGGGAATGTCCAGAGGATGATTTTGAAACTCCAGACGCGCCGGGTAGGGGTTGTCCGGCAGATCCATCAGGTGGCGCGTGCCTTTGACTCGCTTGTCTTAGGTATCCGTTGGGAGAGAAATATAAGAGAGCTTGGATGAATTATCTTACTATATCTAAATAATTTATAACTAGTTAGTGGAAACTTAAAATTAAAAAACAAGACAGAAAGTCAAAGCACATGCCAAACAAACTAGATCAATGAATTTGCGCAATACCACTAGTAGAGGATTTGAGCTAATAACCCGCCTAACGGATTAATTACTCTTCTAATTAACTTATTATCTGCTCACTATTAATACACACTTAATGATGTATATTACATATGTATATCAGTGTATACACCAAGTATATCTATACTCTTTCCTCAGCAGGCCTCCTCAAACTTAGTATTGCAAAGGTGTTAGAAAAACTAAGTTTGGACATAAATATTCATATTGTACTCTTATAGACTCTTCGATAATGCACCAGTGAAGTGTCAAAAACACACTTAAACTATCTCCTCTTTTTGAGTTTTATATCAAAATTACTGGGAGTGTCAATTTCATATCTAAATTATCACTCATTAGTTTGAGAAACACATCTCAATGGTATGTGTCATACACTCTCTCTTTTTATTCAAAAAAATCTTGCCACATGGATAAAACTTTACAACTTGAGAAAAATTAAATTAAATATTAATATTAGTTAAAAGTTAAAGACTAAAAGTATCACTATCCCCAAAATAAGAAATTGATTCTTTTAAAAGTAAAATTTAAAACATTTTTCGTACCCCTCTCCACCACCTACA